>NC_064842.1:51018030-51321060 GCF_024166365.1 Elephas maximus indicus | reverse complement strand
GAAGTCACACTGGTTAACATCCTTCCTCCTTAACTTGTCAAAGCACAGCAGTTCACGTAGAAGATCCTGTGGATGAATGCCGGGATTGATTCTATAGTTTGAAGTTCCGTTTTCAAGATGATTAAGTGGAAAGTCAGCAGGGTGTGGAAATAAACACACAGATGTTAGAATAGTTAACACAATAGGGAAGGGAAGGAACCAGGACAGAAAAAAGAGTAAATATGAAGAAACTAAAAAAAAAAAAAAAAATCAAGACAGAAAGTACTTCAAGTGGTGACATATAAAGAGAGGATGTAAAAGAGCAAGGAAATGTATTCAAAACAGAATATTGGAATTTAGAAGCTCAAAGGTGGCTCAGGATTATCCAGGAGATAATTAACTTTCTAAGAGAAGAAAATAAAAAATTTTAAAAAGATTACTCTTTCTAGTTGTCCTGGCCAAGACTTGGAGTCATCCATAACTCCTCTGTCATACGCCCACCCAATCTGTAGGAATCCCATTAGCTTTTCCTTCAAAATACATCTAGACCCCACCAATTCTCACCACTGTAGTCTCAGCCCCAGATTAATTGGTCTTTCTGTTTCCACCTAGCTTCCTAGAGTTTATTCTCAGCCGATAATCCAGAGTAATCATTCTAAAATGTAAACTCATCTCACTCCTTTTTTTATAACCCTGCATAAACCCTCACTTCACTCTACGTGAAGATCTTACAATCACCCATCTGAACTTCCTCCTATTACTCTTTTTCTTGTTAAATTTTCTTCAGTCTTGTTGCTATTCCTCAGAATCAGCAGGCACACTTCCCACCATCGAACTGACTAGTCTGTTTCCTGGTATGTACTTTCCATAAATTTCTGTCTGGTGAAGTCCTTAACTGCTTTCAAGTCTTTGACCAAATCATCCTTTGTGATCAGTCTTATTCTACAAACTCTAATCCACCCTTCCCTATGTACATTGCTCTACTTGTTTTTCCCTTCATACTACTTTTTACCTCTAGCATACATAATTTACTTAATTATTAAGGTATTACCATATGTTGCTTCTCAGGAGCACAGAGGCTCCATGAGACAGGAATTTTTGTCTATTATGTTCACAAATGCATTTCAAGTGCCTAAAATAATCATTGGTGCAAAGTTGTGTGGAATAAAAATTTGTTCAGTCACTGATTTAGAGACGGTGAAGCTTAGGGACAATGAGAGTAGACATCTGGTTAGTTTGTCTATATGGAAAACGAATAGTTTGGGTGATTTGAGTATACAGAAAACCTGAATTATGTTCCAGAAGCCTATATTCTAGAAGCAAGAGCGATTTGCTGCTTAAGCGATGCCAACACTGACAGGATAACAGGGAATTGCATACAGATCAAATCAAAGGGCAATCAGGTTGTACCAGGATCAAAGAACATAAACTTTGTCCTGTTTACCTTATGCCTCATCCTGGATGTTTTGTAGACATGGCATTGAGTTGCTAGTCTACATGGGTCTCATATGATAGGATAAGAAGTTTTCTTCACTGGACATTTGTGCTAATCATTATCAACTGAAAGACGAACTAACATGAAGAGAGTTTTAGAAGGGAGGAAACTAAAGGCAATAAAAAAAAAAACTTAGATGTAAAATGGTTTCTAGATGAATCAAAGTATCTTAATCTTCCATATGCGAATGGCTATACTGTTCAAAAGGGAATAATAACGTTTCCAACTGGAGTGAAAATTCAGAACTAGCCAGACACGAACACAATTTTCTGATTGTGCTGCAAAGAAATGAATTATACACTACAAAATATTGCTTTTAGGTTATCCAGGGCAAAATTATTCCATCGTAAGTCTGTGTTATTTAATTCTTTGATACTCTTTAATAATAAAACCTGGATGTTTGTACAGTTAAGTAAAGAATATATCACTATTATTTCAAGCAGTGTGATATTACAAATTATGAGAAATGCCTAGAAGCATCCCACTTGGGCCTCACCAGAAACAGCTTATTCTCCATCTTAAAGTCTATAAAATGAAAAATGAACATAACAAATGTTTCAGCTTGTTCCATAGACATGGTTTAAAGCGCAGGTAATACATAACCATAAGACAAAACATAGAAATCTCTTTCTTAATGTATTCACAACAATCAGTATCTTTGAGGCTTCATTCATTAGGCAAATGGGAATACCAGGCTTATTCCTTTCTTGTGTAAATAAGTTTTATTTGAGCATATAACAGTAGAAATTCATATCATCTCATGCTCTCATGTCCTGTCATAGTGGATGCAAATGTAAAATTCTCCCTGCCTTGGGCTAGCAGACCATAAACTAGAATCATAAGAATCTACCAGTCTGTATATCAAAATACGGTAAAAGCAATATATCCTCTCAGAATTTTTGATTGCTCCTGAATTCTTTGCTCTCAAATATAGAATATTTATTTTTCATTTCCTCAATGGCAAATGATCTTGAGTACATTATCATATGCTGATTTGCCATCTGTAACCAAAAACCCATTGCCACCACGTGGATTCTGACTCATAGCGACCCTACAGAACAGAGCAGAACTGCACCATACAGAGCGCTGACCTTCGGGTTAGCAGCTAAGCTCTTAACCACTGCTCCACCAGGTCTCCAATACTTGGGTGTATGTGCAGATTTTTTTTTAAACTTCTTTTTAAATTGGATAGTTTGTTTTCTTGTTCAGTTTTAAGACCTCTTTGTATATTTTGGGTACAAATCTTTTATCAGACATGAAGTTTTTAATTTTAATAAAGTTCACTTTATCAATTTATTCTCTCATAGATCATGTTTTTGGTGCTGTACCTTAAAACTTGTTACCAAATAAAATTATCCACAGACTCTAATTCCCTCAGGGGAATTTTCAGAGACAGACCCTGAGATGGCTTCTAATGTGATTTTTAAAAAATTCATATCAATAATATTAGAAATGTGTATAAAGTGAAAGTCAACTGATTTCATGAACACATTTTATTGTTCCAAAAATCATAAACCAGGGCACATATATTTTTAAAATGACTTAAAAATATATGTCCATAATTTAATACATAACAGAAATGAAAACAGTTCCAAAGTAAAAAACAACACATCACTGAAAAACCCATTATTCAGAAGGAAGTACAGTAAACCCTCTGCATAAAGGTGACTAGAAGGACGCACGAGTACATAAACAGTCACGTGCCGCAGAACGTCCATTCAGGCCACCTCCCACCGCTTATACGTCTGTGGTCCCAAAAGTTTTGTGTGTGTGTGTGTTTTTTTTTTAAGGCAAAGCAGCTCTCCTTTAGTTTACTATTTCTCCCTAAAGATTTTCAAGACCCAACCCCAGAGTGAGGGAGCGGTGGGGCTCCACGGCCCGGCCCAATCACTGCAGGCCTCCTTCCCCTGCTCCCAGCTTCATGCTCCCGCCCAGCAGCAGCGCAGGGACGCGCCTGCTCCGGCTTCTCGACTTTCGCCGCGGACGCGGGCACGGTGCCAACGGGCCAGGGCGCTCACAGGCTCCTGATCTGGGCAACAGTGGCTGCACATAACCAGGAAGCAGCTGCAGCACCGAGCTGGCGGCAGCCGGGGCCGCCACTGCCAGCCACGCTCCGTGGAACCCGCTCCCAGTCCAGTTCCGTGGCCACCTCTCCATGTCTCCCATGCAAAAAGTCCTGAACGGCCTGCTGGGACAACCTCCTCCACGCAGCCTGCAACAGCACACCTGGCAAGGTTGGCCTCCTATATCCAGTGGATACAGCTCTTGGGCTTTGTCAGGCCTGCAGGCAGTGGTGGGGGCCCCTGGGCGGGGCTGCTCCTGATCCTCAGGCGGGAGGAACAGGGCGAGACTGGGCAATAACCCAGGAACTGCCTGCGTATAATATAGGGTTCCCACAACGCCCAAATTACCTATAGTCCTAGTTCACACAGTGTATCGTGGATGTTCAGCACACATGGCTGTATACAAAAACCAAACCAATTGTTACCAAGGCGATTCTGACTCATGGCAAACACATATGTTACAGGATAGAACTGCTCCGTATGGTTTTCTTGACTGTAATGTTTATGGAAGCAGATTGCCAGGCCTTTCTTCCGAGATGCCACTGGATGGGTTTGAACTGACAATCTTTGTGTTAGTAGTCAAGCGCAAACCATTTGCACACCCAACGACTCTGCGTATGTGTATAGACACAACTAATTTTACAACAATAGATTGATACTATACATGTTAAGCTTTAAATTTAAGCATTAATTGCAATGTCCTGGAATTTAACAGAAAAATACCTGAAGAAACTTGAACCTTAGAAAAAAAATTTTATCATAAGTTCTAATTCTTCAAAGAAACTTCTGGGTTGAGGAAAACATATCCTAAAAATCATAATGAGTTGAATGTTATTTTTAACTACGTTTCAGCTTTAGATATTACAGAATGATTGATTTTTCCTACAAATAATGATTTGATTAGCTTGCTTACACTTTTCTGCTCTCCTATTTCTAAATTATTTGCTTTAAAACGATTTTATTTTCTCAGAGATTATAATATTCACATTTTGTCCAGGTGTTTAGTTAATGTACGTATTTAAATTGTGTCATTGTTCATCAGTCCATATACCACAGTATTTTTCATTGTCAGTATTTTGATTAACGTCTGTGTTGGGTGGCTTTAATTACCAAAAAATTTTGCTCCAGAAAGAGTTTATTGATACTATTCCCAGAGACATTTAATTTTTGAGGAAATATCCTCTCCCCCACACCCTCCAAAAAAAAAAAAAAAAATTTCTCATTGAGTCCATTCTGACTCATAGCAGTCTTTTGGGACAATGTAGAATGTTCCCAGATGTTTCTAAGGCTGTAAATCTTCATGGAAGTAGGCTGGCACATTTTTCTCTGACAGAAAATTTCCCGGTTGCCTTAAAATGACAACAATTTGGCTAGGTATAGAGTACTGTAGCCACATTTTCTCTGTCTCAAATATTGTAGATATTGCTGCATTGTCTTCTGTCATTGACTGCTGCTCTGATGAAGTCTGGCACCAGCTTGACTTGCTCCTTTTGGCTGTGTGAGAATAATTTTCTGCTCTTCCTTCTCTTGATTCATGTTCTTCTTCATCAAGTTTAATTCTTAAAAAGGATGTGTCTCAAATTAATCATTCTGTATTAAACTTTCCAGGCATACGGTGTACATTTTTGATGTATAGATTGGATTCTCCCACTGTTTTCGATATATCATCCTATATTTCCAAATGCAGGTTTTTTTGTTTATATCTTTATCTTTCTTTGGTAGTGACTATTGGGCTTACCTTAGGCCAGTCATGAATCTTTAAATTTTGTTTATTGAGCTTTTGGTGAAATTTTGTCCACTACATCCATAGTCATTGCCGCTTTCCCATCACCAAAAATAACGAATCTCTGCTGTATAGAGCATACCTTCTCCACGCCCCACCCCTTCCTGGTAACCACCAGTGAACATCGGTCTCTCTAAATTTATCAATTCTTTTTTTTTTTTTCTTTCTGTTCTTGATCCTTTTTTTTTATTATTATTATTATTTTATAACATTTATTAAGCTTCAAGTGAACGTTTACAAATCCAATCAGTCTGTCACATATAAGTTTACATACATCTCACTCCCTACTTCCACTTGCTCTCCCCCTCTTGAGTCAGCCCTTTCAGTCTCTCCTTTCTTGACAATTTTGCCGGCTTCCCTCTCTCTCTATCCTCCCATCCCCCCTCCAGACAAGAGTTGCCAACGCAATCTCAAGTGTCCACCTGATATAATTAGCTCACTCTTCATCAGAGTCTCTCTCCCACCCGCTGACCAGTCCCTTTCATGTCTGATGAGTTGTCTTCGGGGATGGTTCCTGTCCTGTGCCAACAGAAGGTCTGGGGAGCATGGCCGCCGGGATTCCTCTAGTCTCAGTCAGACCATTAAGTTTGGTCTTTTTATAAGAATTTGGGGTCTGTATCCCACTGATCTCCTGCTCCCTCAGGGGTCCTCTGCTGTGCTGCCTGTCAGGGCAGTCATCGATTGTGGCCGGGCACCAACTAGTTCTTCTGGTCTCAGGATGATGTAGGTCTCTGGTTCATGTGGCCCTTTCTGTCTCTTGGGCTCTTAGTTGTCCTGTGGCCTTGGTGTTCTTCATTTTCCTTTGCTCCAGGTGGGTTGAGAACAATTGATGCATCTTAGATGGCTGCTTGTTAGCATTTAAGACCCCAGACGCCACATTTCAAAGTGGGATGCAGAATGATTTCATAATAGAATTATTTTGCCAATTGACTTAGAAGTCCCCGCAAACCATGTTCCCCAGACCCCCGCACTTGCTCCGCTGACCTTTGAAGCATTCAGTTTATCCCGGAAACTTCTTTGCTTTTGGTCCAGTACAATTGAGCTGACCTTCCATATATTGAGTGTTGTCTTTCCCTTCACCTAAAGCAGTTCTTATCTACTGATTAATCAATAAAAAACCCTCTCCCACCCTCCGTCCCTCGCCCCCTCGTAACCACAAAAGTATGTGTTCTTCTCAGGTTTACTATTTCTCAAGATCTTATAATAGTGGTCTTATACAATATTTGTCCTTTTGCCTCTGACTAATTTCGCTCAGCATAATGCCTTCCAGGTTCCTCCATGTTATGAAATGTTTCACAGATTCGTCACTGTTCTTTATCGATGCGTAGTATTCCATTGTGTGAATATACCACAATTTATTTACCCATTCATCCGTTGATGGACACCTTGGTTGCTTCCAACTTTTTGCTATTGTAAACAGAGCTGCAATAAACATGGGTGTGCATATATCTGTTTGTATGAAGGCTCTTGTATCTCTACGGTATATTCCGAGGAGTGGGATTTCTGGGTTGTATGGTCGTTCTATTTCTAACTGTTTAAGATAACGCCAGATAGATTTCCAAAGTGGTTGTACCATTTTACATTCCCACCAGCAGTGTATGAGATTTCCAATCTCTCCGCAGCCTCTCCAACATTTATTATTTTGTGTTTTTTGGATTAATGCCAGCCTTGCTGGTGTGAGATGAAATCTCATCGTAGTTTTAATTTGCATTTCTCTAATGGCTAATGATCGGGAGCATTTTCTCATGTATCTGTTGGCTGCCTGAATATCTTCTTTAGTGAAATGTGTGTTCATATCCTTTGCCCACTTCTTGATTGGGTTGTTTGTCTTTTTGTGGTTGAGTTTTGACAGAATCATGTAGATTTTAGAGATCAGGTGCTGGTCGGAGATGTCATAGCTGAAAATTCTTTCCCAGTCTGTAGGTGGTCTTTTTACTCTTTTGGAGAAGTCTTTAGATGAGCATAGGTGTTTGATTTTTAGGAGCTCCCAGTTATCGGGTTTCTCTTCATCATTTTTGGTAATGTTTTGTATTCTGTTTATACCTTGTATTAGGGCTCCTAGGGTTGTCCCAATTTTTTCTTCCATGATCTTTATCGTTTTAGTCTTTATGTTTAGGTCTTTGATCCACTTGGAGTTAGTTTTTGTGCATGGTGTGAGGTATGGGTCCTGTTTCATTTTTTTGCAAATGGATATCCAGTTATGCCAGCACCATTTGTTAAAAAGGCTATCTTTTCCCCAATTAATTGACACTGGTCCTTTGTCAAATATCAGCTGCTCATACGTGGATGGATCTATGTCTGGGTTCTCAATTCTGTTCCATTGGTCTATGTATCTGTTGTTGTACCAGTACCAGGCTGTTTTGACTACTGTGGCTGTATAATAGGTTCTGAAGTCAGGTAAGGTGAGGACTCCCACTTTCTTCTTCTTTTTCAGTAATGCTTTGCTTTTCCGGGGGTTCTTTCCCTTCCATATGAAATTAGTGATTTGTTTCTCTATCCCCTTAAAATATGACATTGGTATTTGGATTGGAAGTGCGTTATATGTATAGATGGCTTTTGGTAGAATAGACATTTTTACTATGTTAAGTCTTCCTATCCATGAGCAGGGTATGTTTTTCCACTTAAGTATGTCCTTTTGAATTTCTTGTAGTAGAGCTTTGTAGTTTTCTTTGTATAGGTCTTTTACATCCTTGGTAAGATTTATTCCTAAGTATCTTATCTTCATGGGGGCTACTGTGAATGGTATTGATTTGGTTATTTCCTCTTCAGTGTTCTTTTTGTTGATGTAGAGGAATCCAAGTGATTTTTGTATGTTTATTTTAGAACCTGAGACTCTGCCAAACTCTTCTATTAGTTTCAGTAGTTTTCTGCAGGATTCCTTAGGGTTTTCTGTGTATATAATCATGTCATCTGCAAATACTGATAACTTTACTTCTTCCTTGCCAATCCGGATGCCCTGGCTAGGACTTCCAGTACGATGTTGAATAAGAGCGGTGATAAAGGGCATCCTTGTCTGGTTCCCGTTCTCAAGGGAAATGCTTTCAGGTTCTCTCCATTTAGAGTGATATTGGCTGTTGGCTTTGCATAGATGCCCTTTATTATGTTGAGGAATTTTCCTTCAATTCCTATTTTGGTAAGAGTTTTTATCATAAATGGGTGTTGGACTTTGTCAAATGCCTTTTCTGCATCAATTGATAAGATCATGTGGTTTTTGTCTTTTGTTTTATTTATGTGATGGATTACATTAATGGTTTTTTCCGATATTAAACCAGCCTTGCACACCTGGTATAAATCCCACTTGATCAGGGTGAATTTTTTTTTGATGTGTTGTTGGATTCTATTGGCTAGAATTTTGTTGAGGATTTTTGCATCAATGTTCATGAGGGATATAGGTCTATAATTTTCTTTTTTTGTAATGTCTTTACCTGGTTTTGGTATCAGGGAGATGGTGGCTTCATAGAATGAGTTGGGTAGTATTCCGTCATTTTCTATGCTTTGGAATACCTTTAGTAGTAGTGGTGTTAACTCTTCTCTGAAAGTTTGGTAGAACTCTGCAGTGAAGCCGTCCGGGCCAGGGCTTTTTTTTTGTTGGGAGTTTTTTGATTACCATTTCAATCTCTTTTTTTGTTATGGGTCTATTTAGTTGTTCTACTTCTGAATGTGTTAGTTTAGGTAGGTAGTGTTTTTTCAGGAATTCATCCATTTCTTCTAGGTTTTCAAATTTGTTAGAGTACAATTTTTCATAATAATCTGAAATGATTCTTTTAATTTCATTTGGTTCTGTTGTGATGTGGTCCTTCTCGTTTCTTATTCGGGTTATTTGTTTCCTTTCCTGTATTTCTTTAGTCAGTCTAGCCAATGGTTTATCAATTTTGTTAATTTTTTCAAAGAACCAGCTTTTGGCTTTGTTAATTCTTTCAATTGTTTTTCTGTTCTCTAATTCATTTAGTTCAGCTCTAATTTTTATTATTTGTTTTCTTCTGGAGCCTGATGGATTCTTTTGTTGCTCACTTTCTATTTGTTCAAGTTGTTGGGACAGTTCTCTGATTTTGGCTCTTTCTTCTTTTTGTATGTGTGCATTTATCGATATAAATTGGCCTCTGAGTACTGCTTTTGCTGTGTCCCAGAGGTTTTGATAGGAAGTATTTTCATTCTCGTTGCTTTCTATGAATTTCCTTATTCCCTCCTTGATGTCTTCTATAACCCAGTGTTTTTTCAGGAGGGTATTGTTCATTTTCCAAGTATTTGATTTCTTTTCCCTAGTTTTTCTGTTATTGATCTCTAGTTTTATTGCCTTGTGGTCTGAGAAGATGCTTTGTAATATTTCGATGTTTTGGACTCTGCAAAGGTTTGTTTTATGACCTAATATGTGGTCTATTCTAGAGAATGTTCCATGTGCACTAGAAAAAAAAGTATATTTTGCAGCAGTTGGGTGGAGAGTTCTGTATAAGTCAATGAGGTCAAGTTGGTTGATTGTTGTAATTAGATCTTCCGTGTCTCTGTTGAGCTTCTTACTGGATGTCCTGTCCTTCTCCGAAAGTGGTGTGTTGAAGTCTCCTACTATAATTGTGGAGGTATCTATCTCGCTTTTCAATTCTGTTAAAATTTGATTTATGTATCTTGCAGCCCTGTCATTGGGTGCATATATATTTAATATGGTTATGTCTTCCTGATCAATTGTCCCTTTTATCATTATATAGTGTCCTTCTTTATCCTTTGTGGTGGATTTAAGTCTAAAGTCTATTTTGTCAGAAATTAATATTGCTACTCCTCTTCTTTTTTGCTTATTGTTTGCTTGATATACTTCTTTCCATCCTTTGAGTTTTAGTTTGTTTGTGTCTCTAAGTCTAAGGTGTGTCTCTTGTAGGCAGCATATAGATGGATCGTGTTTCTTTATCCAGTCTGTGACTCTCTGTCTCTTTATTGGTGCATTTAGTCCATTTACATTCAGGGTAATTATAGATAAATAAGTTTTTAGTGCTGTCATTTTGATGCCTTTTTATGTGTGTTGTTGACAATTTCATTTTTCCACATACTTTTTTGTGCTGAGGCGTTTTTCTTAGTAAATTGTGTGATCCTCATTTTCATAGTGTTTGACTTTATGTTAGTTGAGTCGTTACGTTTTTCTTGGTTTTTATCTTGAGTTATAGAGTTGTTATACCTTTTTGTGGTTACCTTATTATTTACCCCTATTTTTCTAAGTAAAAACCTAACTTGTATTGTTCTATATCGCCTTGTATCACTCTCCATATGGCAGTTCAATGCCTCCTGTATTTAGTCCCTCTTTTTGATTATTGTGATCTTTTACCTATTGACTTCCATGATTCCCTGTTATGTGTATTTTTTTTTTAATTAATCTTAATTTGTTTGTTTTTGTGATTTCCCTATTTGAGTTGATATCAGGACGTTCTGTTTTGTGACCTTGTGTTGTGCTGATATCTGATATTATTGGTTCTCTGACCAAACAATATCCTTTAGTATTTCTTGTAGCTTTGGTTTGGTTTTTGCAAATTCTCTAAACTTGTGTTTGTCTGTAAATATCTTAATTTCACCTTCATATTTCAGAGAGAGTTTTGCTGGATATATGATCCTTGGCTGGCAGTTTTTCTCCTTCAGTGTTCTGTATATGTCGTCCCATTCCCTTCTTGCCTGCATGGTTTCTGCTGAGTAGTCTGAACTTATTCTTATTGATTCTCCCTTGAAGGAAACCTTTCTTTTCTCCCTGGCTTCTTTTAAAATTTTCTGTTTATCTTTGGTTTTGGTGAGTTTGATGACAATATGTCTTGGTGTTTTTCTTTTTGGATCAATCTTAAATGGGGTTCGATGAGCATCTTGGATAGGTATCCTTTTGTCTTTCATGATGTCAGGGAAGTTTTCTGTCAGCAGATCTTCAACTATTTTCTCTGTGTTTTCTGTCCCCCCTCCCTGTTCTGGGACTCCAATCACCCGCAGGTTATCCTTCTTGATTGAGTCCCACATAATTCTTAGGGTTTCTTCATTTTTTTTAATTCTTTTATCTGATTTTTTTTCAGCTATGTTGGTGTTGATTCCCTGGTCCTCCAGATGTCCCAGTCTGCATTCTAATTGCTCGAGTCTGCTCCTCTGACTTCCTATTGCGTTGTCTAATTCTGTAATTTTATTGTTAATCTTTTGGATTTCTACATGCTGTCTCTCTATGGATTCTTGCAACTTATTAATTTTTCCACTATGTTCTTGAATAATCATTTTGAGTTCTTCAACAGTTTTATCGGTGTGTTCCTGGGCTTTTTCTGCAGTTATCCTAATTTCATTTGTGATATCTTTAAGCATTCTGTAAATTAGTTTTTTATATTCTGTATCTTATAATTCCAGGATTGTATCTTCATTTGGGAAAGATTTTGATTCTTTTGTTTGGGGGGTTGGAGAAGCTGTCATGGTCTGCTTCTTTAAGTGGTTTGATATGGATTGTTGTCTCCGAGCCATCACTGGGAAACTAGTTTTTCCATAAAATCCGCTGCGTCCAGTCGAAATCCCGGCGGGACGGTTCCCGGCTGGGACGCTGCTCTTCCTGCTCCAAGACCGGTCACTGCCTCCCGGGTACTTCTCCTACCGGCTGCGTCCCACGCCACCCACGGAACCGGCTGGTCCCCCTCCCGGGGTTAGTTCAGGGGGGTGGAGCAGCTCTCTGTGCTTGTGCCGTACCTGACTGGTACGCTGGCTCCAGGCTCTGGAAACAATCACTGCTTCCCCGTATTAGTTCATTCTCCGTCTCTAAATCTGTGTTTGTTGTTCAGGGTTCGTAGATTGTTATGTATGTGATCGATTCACTTGTTTTTCCGTGTCTTTGTTGTAAGAGGGATCCGAGGTAGCGTCTGCCTAGTCCACCATCTTGGCTCCGCCCCTTCCAATTCTTTTTATAAAAGTGAGATCGCACAAAATTTGTCTTTATATGCTTGACATATCTCACTTAGCATTATACTCCAGGTCCATCCATGTGAAAATGTGTTTCACAAACTCGTCACTGTTCTTCATAATTGTGTAGTATTCTATTGTATATTATATGTACCACAATTTACTTATCCATTCATCCATTGCTGGGAACTTTGGTTTTTTCCATTTACATGTTATTGTGAATAAAGAAGCAATAAACATAGGTGTGCCTATGTCTGATTCTGTCATTAAGTTTAGGTCTCTAGGGCATATACCTAGAAGTGGAATTACCAGATCATAGGGTAGCTCTATTTCCAGTTTTTTGAGAAAGTGCCATACCGTTTTCCATAGTGGTTGTATCATTTTCTGCTTTTACCAGCAGCAGGAAGGAAACCCTGGAGGGGAGGGAGGGGGGGAGATTTACCAGCAGCAGGAAGGAAACCCTGGTGGCATAGTGCTTAAGTGCTACGGCTGCTAACCAAGAGATCAGCAGTTCAAATCCGCCAGGTGCTCCTTGGAAACTCTATGGGGCAGTTCTACTCTGTCCTATAGGGTCGCTATGAGTCGGAATCGACTCGACAGCACTGGGTTTGCTTTTATTTTGGTTTTTACCAGAAACGGGTAAGGGTTCCAATCTCCCCACATCCTTCCCAACATTTGCTGTTATCTCTTTTTTTTTTTTTTTTTAAATCAGTGCCATTTTAGATGAGGCAAGATGGTATCTCATTGTAGTTTTGATTTCCATCTCTCTAATGGCTGATGATCATGAACATGTTTTCATATGTTTGTTGCTTGCTTGGATAACCTCTTTAATGAAGGTCCTGTTCATGTCCTTTGCCCATTTTGTGATTGGGTTGTCTTTTTTTATTGAATCATTGCAGTTTGTAGAGATTAGACCCTTGTCAGATAAGTCATTTCTGAAGATACTTTCCCAGTCTGTAGGTTGTCTGTTTACTCTTAATAAAGTCTTTTGAGGGGCATATATTTTTAATTTTTATGAGGTTCCATTTATCTATTTTATCTTCTCCTCTTCATGCATTTATGGCAATGCCTGTTAACCTATTTTTACAAGGTTTTGTTCTGATAATTTTCTTCCTATGTTGTCTTCCAGGAATTTTATGGTTTTAGATTTAACATTTAGGTCTTCAATCCATTTTTAGTTACTTTTTGTGTATGGTGTGAGGTATGGGTCCTGTTTCACTTTTCTGCAGGTGGATATTCAGTTTTTACAGCACCATTTATTAAAGGGACTGTTTCTGCCCCATTGAATGGAATTTGACCCCTTGTCGAAAGTTAGTTATCCATAGATGGCTGGGTTTATTTCTGGGTTCTTGATTCTATTCCATAGGTCTATATGTCTATTGTTGAAGCAATACCACACTGATTTGATTACAGTGGCTTTATAGTAAGTTTTGATATTGTGGAGTGTGAGAACTCTTGCTTTCTTCTTTTTCTTCAATATTGCTTTGGTTATTTGGGTTTCTTTTCTTTCCATATGAAGTTGGTCAATAGTTTCTCCATTTCAGTAAGGAATGTTGTCAGGATTTATAGATTGAATCTGTAGATTGCATAAGGTAGACTTGACCTTAAGTCTAGTTAAGTCTTCCAGTCCATGAACATGGGATGTCTTTCCATTTTTGTAGGTCTCTTTTAGTCTCTTGCGGCACTGTTTTGTAATTTTCATTGTGTAAGTCTATTATGTCCCCAGTATGGTTAATTCCTAGGTCTTTCATCAGTTTTGGAGCTTTTGTAAATGGTATCGTTTTCTTGGTTTCTTTTGGGAAATAATCTTTTTTATAATAGAGGAACCCAATCGATTTTTGTGTGTTGATCTTCTACCTTGCAATGTTGTTAAATTCTCCTACTAGGTCCAGCAGTTTTCTTGTGGAATATTTAGGGTCTTCTGTGTATAGGATTGGAGCCCTGGGGTGGCGCAGTGATTAAGAGCTTGGCTGCTAAACAAAAGGTCCATGGTTTGAACCCACCAGCTGCTCCTCCAAATAAAGTTGTGGCAGCCTGCTTCCATAAAGATTTACAGCCTTGGAAACCCTATGAGGCAGTTATACTCTGTCCTAAAGTATCTCTTTGAGCTAGAATCGACTCCATGGCAGAGAATTTGTATAGGATCATGTCATCTTCAGATAGAGATTATTTTACTTCTCCTTTCCAATCTGGATGAATTTTATTTGTCTGCCTTAGTTCTGACTAGGACTTCCAGTACAATGTTGAATAAGAGTGGTAATAATGGGCATCCTTGTCTCATTCCTGTCCTCTAAGGGAAGATTTTCAGCCTTTCTCCATTGAATATAATGTTGGCTCTTGGTTATGCATATATACTCTTAATTATGTTGAGAAATTTCCCATCTCTTCCTATTTTGCTGAGAGTTCTTATCAGGAAAAGGTGTTGAATTTTGTCACATTCCTTTCCTGCATCAATCGATATGATCATATGATTGTTTCCCTTTGTTTTATTTATGTGGTGAATTGCATTGATTTCTAATGTTGAACCACCCTTGCAATCCTAGTACGATTCCCACTTCGACATGATATATGATTTTTTTGATATGTAGCTAAAGTCTGACAACTAGAATTTTGTTGAAAATTTTTGCATTTTTTTTTGTTGTTGTTGTTCATAAGGAGTACTGGTCTGTAATTTTCTTTTTTTGTGATGTCTTTGCCTCATTTAGGTGTCAAGGCTATTCTGGGTTCCAATAATTCTAATATTAAATTTCTTAATTGAATCCCACATTTCCTTTTGAGTTTGTTTGCTTTTCTTTGTTCTTTTCTCTTGTTTCTCTTGAGACTTGGCTGAGTTCAGTTATTTTATCTTCTAGTTTACTTATTCTACATTCTGTCTGTTCAACTTTTTTGTTTAGTGTTTCTCTTGCTTTTCCTTGTTCAGATGTTTTACTCTTTAGTTTCAGTAATTTTTTTTGATGTTTTGAATTTCTTTAAGTCTGCTTTTGTTTCTCCATTCGTTTTCTTATCTCCTCTATTTTGTTTTCTATGTGTCTTTTGCTTTATTTAAACATATTTAGCACCATTTTTTTTTTTCCTTTTTTTAGCACCATAGTCTGGCTTTGCATTATTCTGGCTTCCATAGAAAAGATTTCTCTTCTTCATGTTTTGCTTTTGAATGTTTGTTCTTACTTACAATTACTTGTTTTTTTACTAACTTTTGTTGAGTTTGGGCCATTGTGCTATCTTTTTTTTTTAATATATCTTCAAATTTTGTATTTTGTTTATTGTGTGAAATTTTTTCTTTTTGGGTGTCCTGGTAGAGCAGTGGCCAAGTGCCCAGCTGCCAATCAAAGACCAGTTCTTCACCCACCAGCTGCTCTGCAGGAGAAAGACATGGCCGACCACCTCTGCAAAGCTTCACAGTCCTAGGAATCAGAATAACCCAGTGGCAGTGGGCTTGGTATCTTCTCCTGAGAACCATTATCTGACACTCTCATCCTTAGTGCTATTTATTTATTTGCTTATTTAGCCCTGGTTCAGGAGTTCTGTACACTTAGTCTCTGGAACTTAATACACAAGCATGTATTCAGAAATGCTGGCGTAAGCTGTGGATTTCGAGCTTCCTATGTTGATGATATATTCCCTCATTGACACCCCTGCATAAGCACTACCACAGTGTCCTGCTATGGGCTATTTCCTTTGTCCCTCTCCACATGAAATTTTCCCCTTTCCCTGCTTCCCTTGCAGATCCTCCCAGCCCAGGTGCCTATCCATCTTGGGCCTCAGGGAGATTCAACAACACTCTCACACAGTGCCACTGTCTCCCTTCTCTCCCTCCTAATTGCTTGGCTCACAAACTCCCACAGCCAATTTGTGAAACCTTAAAGAAAAATTGGGCTAGAGCTTCCTCAGGTTAGCCCCTTTTCTGTATTCCTTGTTTGGGGTGTTATTCAGTCCCATCTCAAAATAGCTGTGATGGGAGAACATTCTTGATTCTAGTGGGTAGGATCTCTTGGCTTCTGAACTGATCCCGTTCCTCCTGTCCTCTGCTTCTGGACTCACCCTGACTCTCCAATACCACAGCTGCTGTCTGGAATTCTCAGATCTGTCTATGCTTATTTTTATTCATTGTTCACTAAGTTAGTTGCTGGGGGAATACATGGGAGCGCCCACTCACTTTGTCGTCTTACCTCTCAGTCATTGAATTTTTATCAAAGTTTATTCTGTCCTATTGAAGTCTTATTTTTAATTGGTTTTGTAATGGTACTGCTTTAGTTTTACTTTGCTTCTTTAGCTCTGCCATCTTCATGATGAATTCAATGTATTATCTCATTAATTATTGCTTAAAGTGATGTTTATTGAACTTAAGTAATATGCTTTCTTCCTGTTAATATTCAATGGCGACGACCTAGAAAAAATGTTAATGTCATATAGTTTAACCTAAATATTTATGACCCAGGTTTTAGTTGTTGTGATTGTGGTGTGTGTTGACTTTCCCAATTCTTCAACATACATTGACTTTGCACGGCCTGGTGGTCCATCCTGCTTCTGTTGAGGGGTTGTGGTGCTATCTCTATAGGGGCTTATACTCTGAAGAGATTTTCCTCTTCTCATAGTTCTTTTTAAATCAGCCACTGGAATACTTCTCTCCAAATTGAAATATGTTAGTGAAAATTCTCAGTTTGCTTATTTGTTTACTTATTTTACTTTTCTTCTTAGTATGGTACTGGTTGTGAAGAATCAGTTCTGTAGTGTGTGCCTTTCTTATTTAGACGATTTCAGTGAATTTTGAAGATTTAAAAAACCAGCGTTGGTTCTCTTCCTCTGAATGAGGAAAATGATACCTTATACAACATATTTCTTCTTGTTGAATGACTATATGCTTCTCTGCATCCATTTCTTTCCAGAAACATCTTCTAATATCCCCCAAGCCACTCACTTTAAAAAAAAAAAAAACTTTCTGTTAGTTAAATATGTTGCAATTTGACCAAATTTTTAGGATATATTTTGCTGGAGTATTATGTATTTGTTTTAAAATATATTTCTGTATATAAGTTATTATAAAATATATTTTGATATTTTCTACCTAAATCTTTTCAAAATTGTCTGTATAACATAATTATATATCATACTCATAGTATTTTTCAAATTTTTTGTAAAGATAAGCTACCTCTGATTAGTATCTACTCTCCTTTTCATGAGCATTTAGAAATACATAGTTCTTTTAGTTATATTGTACTGCAGTATTACGAATAAAAGCCATTGCTGTGTTTGTCCATTAAGAGTTTCCCTTTAGCCTTAGAAGTAGTTACCTTAAGCATTGAAATAGATTACTGAAAGTTACAGAGACAGAGGGTCTCAATTTTCTACCCCAAAACTTTGCTGCAAAGCTCTCATCCTTAGTCTGTGAATGAAAAACCAACCTAAGTATGTGAAGTTCAACAACATGGGTATTATAGTTCATCTTTTTCCCTCCTGAGATAGATAATATTCACCTGTCAAAGGGACATAATGTTAAAGGCATATAGATATATGTGTTTATGTACATCTACACCTACAGATATAGATAAATCAAGATATATATTTAAACAATACATTTCCTGCCTAGAATTCCAAACCTGCTTTTAAAATTGTCTACAATGCATATGAATTCAGAGCACAATATTCCATTTTTTTTTTGTTATGTAGCTACCTTATGAAGCCCTGGTGGTGCAATGCTTAAGAGCTAGACTGCTAACCAAAAGGTCAGCAGTTTGAATCCACCAGTCGCCCCTTGGAAACCTATGGGGCAGTTCTATTCTGTCTTATAGGGTCACTATGAGTTGCAATCAACTCAACAGCAATGGGTTTTTGTTTTTTAACTACCTCATAGGAGCCATTTGAAAAAACAGGAGGCCAAAGGAAGTGGTTTCAATATTGGTTCAAAAATAACAATGGAAAAATGTTCTATGGGAATCTGAAACAGAGTTGACAAGAATAATCTGAAATAAAGTGCCCAATAATACAAATATATATTTTTTTACTGAAGCACAATATTTTAAAGTTATTCTGCTCCTATTTATACATTCAAAGATACGCATGCTTAAATAAGCATCAATGTTTTCCATCATTCAACACATTTTATCTATTATTAGTGATTAAGTTCTTAGTACTGTATGTTTTTTTCTCCTTTTTATAAGTGAGGGTGGAAATACATGAACATAATTAAAAAGTGAGACCTGTTGAGTTTTCTATTTTTTGGTCTTATGACTTCTAATTAAAACTGTAAAATATAAATCGTATTAACTGTTTTATCTTTAAAATAGAAAAAAGGTGAGATGCCATGAAGGTTCAAGACATGAAAAGAGACACTATCATTTCTTTTCTTTGGAGTGTATTGTCCTTCATGTTTCCTTATAAAAGTACAACTTTCATGTAAATTTCAGTGAGCATATTCCTTGGTTTAGTATCTAAAAACCATCTCTCAAAACAGAAGATGATCTTTGAAAAATTGCCTTTGATATGTTTTCTTTCCCAAGTTGCATCAATACAGAACTCTAGAATTACATGTTTTACTTAGTATCTGTCAGTTTTATTCTATGCCACATATCTGTAAATTTTGCTTTTAAAAAAAAAAGAACTTTGATAACCATATGGGCAATTAAAACATGATCCGATAATACATTTTTATTATATCAAAAATATTTGATTGAGTTAGTGTGCTTAACATTAATATCTAAAATTTAAAGACCCAAATGCCTAATAATTGAAGGTAAATCAAATACAATATATATATAAACCAAAAGTAACTTGATGAGCATGATGTGTGAATTATGATACTAAGGAAGACAGAGATTGGAAACTCACATCCAGTTGGGGATTGCCTTATGAAGGAGGCACCTTTTCAACTAGGCACTAATGTGGATAGATTTTGACAGAAGAAATAAGGAGAAGGAACTAAGGGGTTTACAAATAATCCCTTCAGAATCTGTAGGATTCCAAAAGATAGTTCTATACTACTTTGATCATCAAGTGAAACTTAACCCTAATTTCTCAAATAAATGTATCCTCTGAATATCATATGCCCTTAAACCAAAAAAAATCCAAACCCATTGCTGTTAAGTTGATTCTGACTCATAGCATAGCAGTTGCCAAAATCAAATGTTGGCAAAATTTTAATTAGAATCAGATCCTTTAGCTAGCAGGATTTGAGCTCAATTTTGAAGATTAATATTCTTGATTCATATCCCTGTTATTTATCCGTTCATTAATTCATTCAGAAAATATCTACTGAGTATGTACTACAAGTCAGGCATTTTTCTACACACAGAGGACAAATCTGTCAATCACTGTTTCCCTTGTGTATCTTGTATTCTCTTACATTAGAACTGATGCTATAAAGTGGAAGAAAATGTTGTCTATAAGGGAAATAAAACAGAAAATAATGATAAAGAGTTCTGGGGGAGACGGAAGGGCAATGTTAAATAGAAAGGTCAGAGAAG
Organism: Elephas maximus indicus; assembly: GCF_024166365.1. NCBI lineage: Eukaryota > Metazoa > Chordata > Mammalia > Proboscidea > Elephantidae > Elephas > Elephas maximus. The sequence continues at coordinate 51,301,389 of NC_064842.1, read as the reverse complement.
GCCTTCCTGAGAAGGTGAATTTTAAGTCATGACTTGAAGGAGAAAAGGGAGCTAGCCAAGCAGACATCTTGAGGAGGAAGAAACAGCTGGTTCAAGGTCTGTGAAGACAGGATGTGCCTGTTGTGTTTAAGAGCCAGTAAGGGGGGCTAGTAGGACTGGAGCAAAGGGAACCCCGGGGGGGATTAGCAAGCAATCAGATCAGAAAAGTATTGGGGATCAGAAGGTGGAAGCTCTTGTGGGCATTTGTAAGATTATGGTTTTGGCTCTGAGTGGGATGATTGCTCTTGGACATTTCAGGGCAGATGAGTGACATATCCTGACTTCTGTTTTAGAAGTATCATGTTGACAGATGCACTTAAAATGACCGTAGCAGAGAACGAATAGGAGTTGACGATTATTTAATAAACCTGTTAAGATAAAATGAGGGTTTGAATCAGAACGGAAGAAACAAAAATATAAAAAGTAGTATATCTTTAGATAGGAGCAATGACAGGGGCAAAAGCATGACCTTGGAGCAAATGCTTTATTTTAACCACCCACCTAAAAATGCAGAAGCATTAATATGCTATCATAAAAAAGAATAATTAAAAGAATAATTAGGAGGATATTAAACAAGGTGCCTAAAGTGAGAGGATGAATGAGGCCTGCAGAAGAAAAAGATAGTTACAGTTGAAAAGGGGACAAAGGTAATAAATCTTGCTTCGAGAATAATTATTAATATTATGAGGAGGCACACAGAGTATGTGATGAATAGCTTATATGATAATTGATCCAACATTTACGCAACAAAAATTCATCGGGCACTTTTTGCATGTCAGGCCCGACTCTGATTGCTAGGAATATAGCAGCATATAAGAAAGAGATTGCTTCCTGAAAGTTCAGAAATCTAGGCCAACAAGATGATAAAGTTTCCACCTTGAATTCATCCGCAGAGTAATATCCAGACCAGCATTTATGGTTGCGATGCTGTATCAAGACAGTACACACACTCAGATTCCTGATCCCTACGCAAACCTCTTAAATGTGTTCCATCTGCTACATTAATTCTAATAGTCTTTTCAAAAATACACGGGAAAAATTAAGAAATGTTTTTATTTTGGATGATGGTTTTGTTAAAACATGTCATATATTTATCTTCCCCCAGAGTCAACAAGTTATTAAAATATGATTTGTTTGTTTTTAATTCTCTCTTAACTACTCACGCAAATAACCCTATAGGCTTCTCCATGGACCTAGAGAATTTAAATGCATATGGCTAGTTTTATTTTTTTTTTTTTAGTTCTTTAGGTTAAAATACAGCATCTAGACCAAGGAATGTAAGTGTAAAATTTGGGAGTTCAGAGCAATGTTTTATTTTATTTGTATTACCTTCTGACATGGATATTCGTCTTCTATTTTTTTTTATTCCTCTGACAACGCGTTCAAACACCAATAGGTCTTCTAGGAGAATTTTTAACCTTGGATTTCCATTTTAATATTCAAAATATATGGGTTATCTATAATAGCAGATATATATTTTATGCATTGTTGCTTCTGTAGTAATTAGAATGTGAATATAAATAGCTCAAGTTCTAATCCCTTCTGATATGTGAACATACCTTTATCGTTTTTTCTGCACTCCATTTTTATAAAGTTTCCCATAATAATGACTTTACTATGCATTCTATGTTCATGTAGTACTTTTCAGTTTATAAATACTATTTTATTTCTTCCTTGAACAGTGTCCCTAGAGGTGAGGAAGAAGTCTGCAAGTAGGTTATTGCTTGGTTGCAGGGCTGTATCACTATTTCCAAACACACAAGTCCTACCATATGCCATACTACTATTTTTTTGACAATAAAATAAAAAATAATTGGTATAAAAGACATTGGTGGATTGATTACTTATAAAATTTAAATGATGTCTTCTAGTTTAACTTTTCATAAATGCATCTGTAGTTTCAATCATTATTGATTTACTCATTCAAAATTATTTAGTCTCTACCAAGCATTATGCATTTTTTGGTGTAGTAGTTGGTGAAGAATGTTTAATGCACTGTGGACTGTCAGAAGAATAAGCAAATAAGTTTTAGAAGAAATACAAGCAGAATGCTCCTTAGAAGCGAGGATGGAGAGACACTGATTGGCTAGCTTACTTTGGACACGTTGGCAGGAAAGGTCAATCCCTAGAAAAGGATATCAAGGTTGGAAACGTAGAGGGTCAGCGAAAATGAGGAAGCCCTCAACGAGGTGAACTGACACTAAAGTACAACAATGGGGTCAAACATATCAAAGATCATGAAAACGACTCTCAAAGATGATGCAGAGGGTGCAGGACTGGGCAATGTTTCGTTCTGTTGTACTTACTGTGGCCATGACCTAGGCAACTAAAATCAACAGCATGATTTTCAAAGAAGTCTGCTGCTTTGAATCTGATTGTCTTGGAAAGAAATCACATTTATTAAACTAGCAAACAGAGTGGCATGATTTGGGAGGGCAGGGCTGAATGACCATACCATAGCTACAGTGCTGAGAATTGATCTACTAGAGAGAAGAAAGTTACTACATGAGTAGCCAATATCTAATTCTACCTGAAGCAGTGAGGTAGTGTTGGCATGAGCCACTGAATTTCTAGAGCCTAGACTTGAAATTTATCTTTATTAACCAGTGTATGTTAACTTCATAGGATTGTTGTATCACTATAGTAAAATGTATTTTTAGTATTGGTATCAACAGTTTTCCCATAGGAATTTTGTGTAAGTATCAAATAAAACTTGGTTTCAGTTCAGAATGAAATGATGTTTCCATGACGCAAAAACCAGGTAACGGTAATTTCTTTTTAATTGTGCTTTAAGTGGAAGTTTACAATTCAAGTCAGTTTCTCATAGAAAAACTTATACACACATTGTTATGTAACCCTAGTTGCTCTTCCTACAATGTGACAGCACACTCCTCCTCTTCACCCTGTATTTCCCGTGTCCATTCAACCAGCTCCTGTCCCCCTCTGCCTTCTCATCTTGCCTCCGGACAAGAGCTGCCCACATAGTCACATGTGTCTACTTGAGCTAAAAGTACACTCTTCACCGGTACCATTTTATATCTTTTAGTCTAGTCCAATTCCTGTCTGAAGAGTTGGCTTTGAGAATGGTTCTAGTTTTGGGCTAACAGAGAGTCTGGGGGACATGTCCTTTGGGGTCACTCCCGTCTCACCATTAAGTCTGGTCTTTTTACTAGAATTTGAGACGTGCATCTCACTTTTTTCCTGCTCCATCAGGGATTCTCTGTTGTGTTCCCCATCAGGGCAGTCACTGGTGGTAGCCAGGCACCATCTAGTTCTTCCTGTCATGCATTGTTGAAGTCTCTGGTTTATGTGGCACTTTCTACCTGGTGGGCTCATATTTTCCTTGTTTCTTTGATGTTCTTCATTCTACTTTGTTCGAGGTGGGTTGCGACCAATTGATGCATCTTAGATGGCCGCTTGCTAGCTTTTAAGACCCCAGACGCCACTCACCAAAGTAGGATGCAGAATGTTTTCTTAATATACTTTGTTATGCCAATTGACCCAGATGTCCCCTGAAACTGTGGTCCCCAGATCCCTGCCCCTGCTACTCTGTCCCTCAAAGTGTTTGGTTTTATTCAGGAAACTTCTTAGTTTTTGGCTTAGTCCAGTTGTGCTGACTTCTGTATGGTGTGTCGTTCTTCCCTTCACCTGAAATAGTTCTTGTCTACTATTTCTCTCCCTCTCTCCCCACCCATGTAACCATCAAATAATATTTTCTTCTGTGTTTAAATCTTTTCTTGAGTTCTTAAACATTTTTTTGAGTTCTTATAATCTCAAACAATGTTTGTCCTTTTGCCACTGACTAATTTCGCTTAGCATAATGCCTTCTAGATTCATTCATGTTATAAGATGTTTCGAGGATTCATCATTATTCTTTATCTTTGCGTGGTATTCCATTGTGTGAATATACCATTATTTGTTTATCCATTTATCCATTGATGGGCACCTAGGTTGTTTCCATCTTTTTGCTATCATGAACAGTGCAGCAATAAACATGGGTGTGCATATATTTGTTCATGTGAGGACTCTTACTCCTCTAGGATGTGTTCCAAGGAGTGAGATTGCTGAATCATATGGTATTTCTATTTAACTTTTTTTAAAAAAAAGGTGCCAAATCAATTTCAGGGCCTCTTCCCTTTCCATATGAAGTTGGTAATTTTACTTCTCCATCTCATTAAAAAATATCATTGGGGTTTGGATTGGGATTACTGTAGATCGCTTTGGGTAGACATTTTCACAATGTTGAGTCTTCCTACCCATGAACAAGGTATGTTTTTCCACTTAGGTAGATCTCTTTTGGTTTCTTACAGTAGTGTCTTATAGTTTTCTTCATATAGGTCTTCTATATCTCTGGTTAGATTTATTCCTAAGTATTTTCTCTTCTTGGGGGCGATTGTAAATGGTATTGATTTGGTGATTTCCTCTTCAATGTTCTCTTTGTTGGTGTAAAGGAATCTAATTAATTTTTGTATGCTCATCTTGCATCCTGATACTTTGCTGAACTCTTCTATAAGTTCCAGTAGTTTTCTTCTGGATTCTTTAGGATTTTCTGTGTATAAGATCATATCATCTGCAAATAAAGATACCTTTTCTTCTTCCTTACCAATTTGGATGCCTTTATTTCTTTTTCTAGCCTAATTGTTCTGGCCAGTACCTCAAGCACAATGTTGAATAAGAGTGGTGATAAAGGGTGTCCTTGTCTACTTCCCGTTCTCAAGAGGAATGCTTTAAGGGTAATTTTTTTTTTTTTTTTTTACTGGATTTGATCTGTACTTTTTTTTTTAGTTGTGCTTTAAGTGAAAGCTTACAAATCAAGTCGGTTTCTCATACAAAAGGTTATACACACATTGCTATGTATTCCTAGCTGCTCTCCCCCTAATGAGACAGCACGCTCCTCCTTTCTACCTGTATTCCCCTTGTCCATTCGACCAGCTCCTATCCTCCTCTGCCTGCTCATCTCACCTCCAGACAGGAGTTGCCCACATAGTCTCATGTAGATCACTCCTCCCCAGTATCATTTTCTGTTGTCCTGTCCAATCCCTGTCTGAAGAGTTGGCTTTGGGAATGGTTCCAGTCTTGGGCTAACAAAGGGTCCGGGGATCATGACATCCAGAGTCCCTCAGTCAGACCATTAAGTCTGGTCTTTTTACAAGATTTTGAGGTCTGCATCCCACCATTCTCCTGCTCCATCAGGGATTCTCTGTAGTGTTCCCTGTCAGGGCCATCATTGGTGGTAGCCAGGCACCATCTAGTTCTTCTGGTTTCAGGCTTATGCAATCTCTGGTTTATGTGGCCCTTTCTGTCTCTTGGGTTCATCTTTACCTTATGTCTTTGGTGTTCTCCATTTTCCTTTGCTCCAGGTGGGTTGAGACAAATTGATGCATCTTAGGTGGTTACTTACTAGCTTTTAAGACCCCAGACACCATTCACCAAAGTGGGGTGCAGAAGGTCTTCTTAATACATTTTGTTATGCCAATAGATCTAGATGTCCCCTGAAACCATGGCCGCCAGACCCCCATCCCTGCTACTCTGGCCTTCAAAGCATTCAGTTGTATTCAGGCAACTTATTAGCTTTTGGTTTAGTCCAGTTGTGCCGACCTCTCCTGTTTTGTGTATTGTCTTTCCCTTCACCTAAAATAATTCTTGTCTGCTATTAGTGAATACCCCTCTCCCTCCCTCCCCAACCTCATAACCAACAAAGAATATTTCCTTCTGTGTTTAAACTTTTTCTTGAGTTCTTATAGTAGTGGTCTCATACAGTATTTTTCCTTTTGCAATTGACGTATTTCACTCAGCATAATCCAGATTCATCCATGTTTTGAGATGTTTCACGTATTCATCGTTGTTCTTAATCTTTGCCTAGTATTCCGTTATGTGAATATACCATAATTTATTTATCCATTCATTTTTTGATGGGCACCTTGGTTGCTTCCATCTTTTTGCTGTTGTAGACAGTGTTGCAATGAACATGGGTGTGCATATATCTGTTTGTGTGAAGGCTCTTATTTCTCTAGGATATATTCCAAGGAGTGGAACTGCTGGTTCATATGTTAGTTCTATTCCTAGCTTTTTAAGGAAGCAACAAATCAATTGTCAAAGTGGTTGTATCATTTTGCATTTCCACCAACAGTGTATAAGTGTTCTAGCCTCTCCACAACCTCTCCATTTATTTATTTATTTTTTATTAATGCCAGCCTTGTTGGGGTAAGATGGTATCTCACTGTAGTTTTGATTTGCATTTCTGTAATGGCCAATGATCGTGAACATTTCCTCACGTATCTGTTAGCTGCCTGAATGTCTTCTTTGGGACGTGCCCATTCATATCCTTCAATAAATGTAAATTTTAAAAACAAATTTTCACATGGGTTAGTTTTATTTCAGGTGGTATTTATCATTAATATAGCTGTCAAAATCGGAAGTGAGAATCCTATGTATAATGTATATTCACTATAAATTTACACAAAGATACAGAACCTTAAAATTATTAAAAGACCAATATCTACAACAGGACATCATGTTTGGTAGGGTAGAGGGTCAGCAAAGATGAGAGAAAACCTCAGTGAAATTCACACTTACCAATCAACTCAAACATATCAACAATCATGAAGATGGCTTAGGAACAGGCAACATTTCATTCGGTTATACATAAGGACACCTTGCATTGAAGCTGCCTTGATGGCAACTAACAACAACAACCAGGGATATACAGTGATGTGTAAGTAAATGTTAAACAATTGGCTTTCTGAAGAAAAGGCACCCTCATTTGTACTTTTGCCACTTAAAAATACTTGGTATAAATACTTTCCATGATATAAATGTTTTCTGTGTTCTATTTCAAGCTATCAACATAATGTATCACTGAATGCCGAGTTTAAGAGAGAGATGCGCATCAGCTTTGGAAAGCTGATGAGAGATCTGTCTACATCACACCTCAGAAGGATGAGAATCACTAAGGAGAGATGAGATAATGACAAAAAACTGACATTGTCAAAACCCTGCAAGGCAGTATATAATATGTAATGAGAGCCTTGTGAAAAACAATTTAAGCATTCAAAAAGGAAATGCTTAAATTCTTTGTCTGACTTTCTAACTTTAGATACATGAAGAGTATCTTACTATTCTTTGCTTAAATACTTTTTTCCTTCTGATTTCTTACGTGCTAATGACTTGGTTTTTAATGACTTGGATTTTTTTTTTTTTTCTTTTCCCTTGGACAGCCCTTTCACTTTAAAATTGCTTATTCCCATGCAGTAACTTTTCTAATTTTTATTTCTATTTAACCCTAGAGAGTTATAAATTGGTGCTTTACTATTTGTCAATAAGAGCTCTATAAACCAGTCCACTACCAGGAAAGATATGAGACTGAGGCCTGAGATTGATTCTAGTTAGTATTTAGTTAGAATGATCACAGAGAACATTTCTTGACAAAAAGCCCATTTTAGAATGTTTTCAAAACCTTAAAAAAAAAAAAATGAAAAACTTCAAGTCTTCTCTACCTGAAAGTAGCTGCCAATTTTCAAACAGCATCAGCAATGTAGCTCTATGGTTTTCCTATTTTCTGTGGCAGAAAAGGGGACATAATATTTATCCTGTCTAACATGACCCAGTTTGATCCATCTGCTTCCCTGCCTAAATCTCTCCCAGAAACTCTCTGCAGAATTTACTGCTACCTCGGATTCACACTGAATTATACATAAGAGCATTTCCCCTCTACTTGTCTGCTCAGTGTGGTGAGACTCAAAAAATTTATTTAGCAGTTTTGTTTTTTTTTTTTTATGTAAGTTTAGGAAATGTTAGTGGTATAGTGGTAAAGAGCTATGTCTGCTAACCAAAAGATTGGCAGTTCGAATCCACCAGGCCCTCCTCGGAAACTCTATGGGGCAGTTCTCTGTCCTATAGGGTCACTACAAGTCGGAACTGACAAGATGGCAACGCGTTTAGTTTTTTCGGTATGTAAGTTTAATTGGCCAATTTCGGTTTAGACTGTCTAAACAATTTTATTGGATATACCTGCATATGTTGATTATTTGTGTTCTTTTTCATGGTTTCTGTCATGGAGTGAATTGTTTCCCCCCAAAATATGTGTCGACTTCCTAGGCCATGATTCCCAGTATTGTGTGGGTGTCTTTCATTTTGTGATCTGATGTAATTGTCCTATGTGTTGTAAATTCTAATCTCTGCCTGTGGTTAATGAGGCAAGATTAGGTCATATAAAGAGGATTAGGGTGAAATGCAACACCCTTATTTGGGTCACAGCCCTGATGGATGTGAGGGGAGTTCCCTGGTGTGTGGTCTACATCACCTTTTATCTTACAAGAGGTAAAAGGAGAAAGAAGTGAACAGAGAAAAAGGAACCGACTACCACCAAGAAAGAAGAGTACCACCAAGAAAGAAGAGCCAGGAGCAGAGTGTGTACTTTGGACTCCAGATCCCTGAGCCGAAAACCTCCTAGACCCAGGGGAAGATTGATGCCAAGACACATGGAGATTTCCAAGGAAAGTGAGGCCTACAGATGTTGAAAGGAGACAATGACCTTCCCCCAGAGCTGACAGAGAGAAAGCCATCCCCTAGAGCTGGAAGCCTGAATTTGGACTTCTAATCTCCTAAACTGTGAGAGAATAAATTTCTCTTTGTTAAAGCCATCCACTTGTGATATGTCTGTTATAGCAGCACTAGGTAACTAAGGCAGCTTCTGTATTTGCTGCTATTTTAAATAAATGTTTATGCAGTGCAACTCCACAAAAGAAGGAAAACAAATAGTATTTTTTTCCACCTTGTGAAGGTCTGTCCTGGTTTGAAAAACATGAGGCATATTTTTAAATTTGATGTCTGCCACTATACATTATCAGAGATGAATGCCAGTACATGATCAAGTTTTCGTATCCTGTTTTGTATGCTGATAATTCAGGTTGTGTGCTTTATCATCACTCTAACTTGTCTAGGTTATCAAAGATCAATGGGAACTTGAAATTAACTGCAGGTAGCTATTCAAAAAGAATATTGCTGCAGATGCAAAAATATGAATGTAGTTATGACAAAGAAAAGTCAATTCCACTGTATTATTTTTTTATAGCATGCATGTATCTCTTAAAATTGCTTCATCAATATATGATATGTGGCAAAAATAAGTAAAAGAAACAAGGAACACTCTCTTTTTCTCTACTTTCTGTCATTTCATATTAGTTTTAATGAAAATACTTTGATTCAGTATTTCCTGTGGAGAATAAGGAAAATATTTCCTTGTAGGTTTTGTTGTTTGGTGGTTATTAAAGAGACACTGGCTAGATGCATTTTATTTCTAAGACATTGATTTCACTATTATTATACTTCATTAAGTGGGATTTAGAGAACAGTCTTTTTATCTATGTAGGTTTGAGGGAGGGAGCGTGATGAAAGATTTAATAATTTATTGAGAAAGACTAAAGGGATATTTTATAGCTTGTTAAGAAAAATAATGTCTTAATAAAGTAAAATATTCTTTATTTCTGAGATACCAATGAACATGGAAAATGTGTAGTACAATGCTTGACTCTTTTAAGAAATATTTTTGTGAGATTTCTTATATAAATCAGAATAAAGAGTTTTATGGATAGGAAATAAATAAAATATGAAATAAATGTTTAAAGCCAGAAAACTAAACTCCATATAAATTTAGGATAGTAGAAAAATTAGTAATATTCCATGACTATAGAGAAGAATTCCAAAGAAATATCACAGTAGTGCAGAATCAAAGAGAAATTCATATGATTTGAATATAGGAAAGGGACAAAATGACTTTAACCGGCACCTCGTAGCAAATACTTGCAATCACACTTTCTGAAGTCTACATTACTGAACCTGGTAGTTTATGCATAACTAGCAATAGCAATAACAATTTAATTGTGAATAAATATTAGATGGTTATGACTATAAAATGAAATTCATCTCTTAAGAAATAAAGCCTTTCTACTGATCAAGGGGAAGCATATGAATTAATCTTAAGAACAAACCAGTAAAGTGATCATAAAATTTAGTTGTACAAGCACATTAACAGGCTTCAAGGTTAAAGTATATTTAAACTGCTTTAGAGGAAAACAAATATAAGTAGATATTATCAATCGTGTCAAATCCTTTGTGAAATGATATGAGTTAAAGAAGGAGGAAAATAAACATGAGAATGAGAAGCTCTTATTCTACTCCTCATGCCAAGAACATTTCCTAAACACTTCCTGTCCTTAAAAAGAAATTGGAGCACTTTACAGATTGAATAAATGTTCAATTTCTGGGATCCCTGGTGGCACGGTGGTTAAGAGCTTGACTGTAAACCAAAAGGTCGGCAGTTCAAATCCACCAGCTGCCCCTTGGAAACCTTATGGGACAGTTCTACTCTGTCCTATAGGGTTACTATGAGTTGGAATCGACTTGATGACAATGGTTTTTTTTTTTTTTTTTTGGTATTTACTACTGGGAGTGATCACCTTGCATTACAAGATTGTGTACATGTGCACACACCTTCTGCACATTCTTTTTGTTTGCATGTGTACCCTAGTGTGCTCATCACAAATTTGTGTGTCTGTTTATTAACCCATTCTAAGACTGCCAAGATCCCGAGAACAGAATTTGAGATCATGTATCACCAACTTAGACAATGAGATAAAATTTTGTTCTTCAACCAATATTCATCAGAACTTTGAACGGTATTAGCAAATTAAAAAAAAAAAAAAGAGCCATCTAGTCAATTATGACTCGTGGTGACCCCATGTTTGCCAGAGCTAATGGTGACCCCATGTTTGTCAGAGCTAACTGTCCTCCACAGGGTTTTTAAGGGCTGTGATCGTTTGGGAGTAGAGAGCCAGGCCTTTCTTCTGAGGCACCGTTAGGTGTACTCAATTCTCCAGCCTTTTGATTAGCAGCTGAGTGTGTTTACTATTTGCACCACCCAAGAACGCCGCAGTAGCAAAGAGCCAGGTCATAATAAGATGGCACTTTAGTTTTTATTTGTTGTAGCTCCCTTAAGGAATTTACAGAGGTAGGACACTATAACCATAGATTTCAAGCATTCTTAGGTCAGCTAGCCCATACCCTCAAATTGCAGCGTAAGTCTTCCTCTTCTTATTTCGAGTATTATTTTACACATGTTTTAGCCAAGACAACTTGCTCGTTAGTACATATCTGCCTGAAGATTCAGTTACATCAGAGGATCACATGGGGAAAGATTTCAGAAAAAGTTCTGGGTGGAAGACAAGATCTCTGCCTCCTCTCTTCATTTCTACAGACTTCTACATTGAAAGCGAAGGCCCACCGGATTGCTGACACCTAGCACCTTATTAAGATGAAGATAAGTACAAAAGTGAATAGCGAATGAGTAGAATAATGACTGAGTTGGAATTTTGTTGACAACTTGCTAGTCTCTCATCGTGAAGCACAACTTCTGGGTGATTGTTAAAGTTTTGGAGAGTCTAGAAATCATTTGCAGATAATCTAGAATGTGAAATAAAATCTGTGGGGAAAATGTGTGTCATGTATTCATTTTTTTAGGAAAGAAATGGCAAAAGAAACAGTCACATATGGCATAGTCACATATGGTAAATGGTTACTGCTTTGATTCTGCCTCCTGTGAAAACATACGCAACTGATTGACACAACAGAGTGTACACAAGGGGTGGCCAAGAGAAAAAGAGGAATTGTTCGCATGTAAATAGCATTAGACATTAGCAGCTACAGAGTTGAAATACTCACTGGCTGACATCATTAGACTAAGGTGCACAGAGTCCTGACTTTCTTCCTGCCAGAGGTCAAGAGAGATGCAAAGCAAACCAGTCAGCCCTGTTTTGGCAGGCAAGATCAGAGACAGAAATAGGAATCAAAGTGCCTCTGAACGGAAAATGAGCTTTTAACTATCTTGAAATTATGCAGAGTAAGAAAGAACATTTCATTAAAAGCACCGTTATATCCCCAATTTTAGATTTGTCCTTAATTATATTGCTGTAATAAGAATAGGCTATGGAAATAGCACTATACACATATATAGAAAATTCACTGTCAATGAAAACTATTTACAATTCACAAGCAATCACAACTGAAAGTGAATTTTTTTTTTTAATTTTCATTTTCTTAATTAGGTTTTTGATTTGTGCTAACAGTTCCAAGCTTTACAAAGTCAACATATATTGGCCAAAAAAGTGTATTTATTTGACACACAAGGTAAAATGCAGTGACAGAAAAAGTAATTTTACCCTATTGGAATTTATTTAAGACTGATCTACTTTAAACAGGACAACCATTCATTTCCGTTTCCTGTATCTCAACTTCATCTGCCTTAATATGTTCTTCATTCTGCTGTTGCTGCTGTTGCCGTCAAGTCGATTCCGACTCATAGCGACCCTATAGGACAGAGTAGAACTGCCCTATAGAGTTTCCAAGGAGCATCTGGTGGATTCGAACTGCTGACCATTTGGTTAGCAGCCATAGATCTTAACCACTACGCCACCAGGGTTTCCATATTCTTCATTAATATTAAGAAAATCAATAAATAGTTATGGAGACAGCATATCCCGTACAGTGATGTCGTGATCTTTATGTATTTTTCATCAATAGAATTCAGTCTCACATAAAACCTAAAAAAAAAAAAGAGTGAAACTTTTAAAAAGAAACAAGCTCAGAAGCCCATGCACTCAACCGCTCCCTCTCCATGAAAGTACAGGCTGGAACGTTATTGGGGTGGTAGAGCCACTGGAGGTCAGCGGTCCTAGTCCTCTTTCTGCCATTCAAATGTACTGTCCTCTCTGTGTGACCTTTGTCTCCTCATCAGTGAACTGGTACTAGAGGATTATTAAGATAATCAAGGGAGATAATTTGATGAAAGCATGTTGTAAACCATTTGAATTTTGTATTGTTATTATTGCATTTAAAATGTGAACAAAACTGTGTTCTTCCCTTTGTGACTCTAATGAGTCTTTACAATTATAGCTTAGAAAGAAAATGTTAGCTGGGCCAGGGTGGTTTTCTCAGACAGAGTTAGAGGCTATTGTTGTCATAATAACTACTCCTGAATGTGTTCTTCTCCGGGTGTCTAGAGAAAGACAGGCAAACATAAAGCAATTATGTAAGGACATCCGGTTTTGGAGTGAAATGGTATACTGATTAAATTCAAACATCAGGAATTTGGTTCTCCCAACAAATTCTATTTCTTCAAAGAAAGCTTGGGAAATCTTTTAAACAATTTATGGTGTCAAACTGTTCCAATAAGAAGAATGAGAATAGTAGTGGCTATTAGTATTGAAATTACCCTGAATGCTTATTCTTGGGGCTGAGAAAGTTTCTTTCTGATTTTTTTTTTCCCCACTGCCATTGTGTCATGGCATGAGGAATATATTTTGGAAAGGAAACATGGTGCACATTCGTAGCATAGGAAGTAGCCACTTTGAGATAATTTGATTTCTCAGTTACATGTCAATTACGTGCAGTTACAATTCACTTTCTTTTGTGCTTTTTTTGTGACACTCGGGATGTCTAAAAAATGTTCTTCATTACTGTCAGAACACTATTTTCTCACAGGTTATGAGATTGACTCTTTTGGAGCCCACTTATTCTATCCTGTCCTTATTACTATTCACAAGTCCTGCTAGAAATGAAATACCGCAGTAACTGTCATCTTCCCCTGAACCTTAGGAATATGTTACATAATGACATGAATACTGTGTGACCAGGAGATGTGCAATGATAACAAATTTGAATTTCACCCTAATGAGTCGCGATTGATATCAGTTTTCATAGGTGCTAATTCTGCACTCTTAAATCTGCGAGGTGTATGTTAGTATAACTCTTGGCAGGCCAAACAGGGGTTGGTAGATTTGGACAAATAAGCAAATCTTCTGGAAAGTGCAATACCTGTTTTTGCTGACCTTACTGGGAAGAATTTGCTTACTTCATGCTCTAAACACCATATGAGATATTTCTTTTTTATTTTTCTGTCAGAGGTGGCTAATACATTTTCACTGGCTGACATCTTGGACATTATTAATGTCATATTTTCTTTGGTCAAAAGGGGTACATGATGAGCTTCACATACAAAGTGCTCAACACCAGCATTTATGAAACCACCCAGGCTTCAATGTTGACAAAATAGTGCTGTTCAATATTAATGTTCCCGTTGTGATATTTGACCGTATGTGAAAATTTAAATACCAGAAAAATTGGCAAGTGGGGTTAGCTAGCAATACATTTTCACTAACTTCACTCTTTGATCAAGAGACATGCTCCTTAGGGCTTAACTGTTTGTCCAGACATGGTTATTGACACTTTGATTAGTGCTCTCTCTTTATTTTCCTTCAAGATAGAATAACAGCATCTTTGTACATGAAGAGGGAAAGGGGTGATGGAACAAAGCCTTCCAAGACTCTAAAGCAGGCATTTTACTTTGTCCTGTGTGTCTGTTTTTCTTGTGTAACAAACTGTTCCAAAACTTAGTGGTTTAGTATGACAGCTATTAATTTGCTTTCAATTTTGTAATGTCAGCAATTTGGGATGGGCTTAGCGGGATGGTTTATCGCTGCTCCATGAGTTGTTGGCTGGGCTTATTTTTGCTTTTGTGTGGTCTGCTGGTTGTCTGCTTCCATAAAGATTACAGCCAAGAACACCTTATGGAGAACTCCGTCACAGGGGGTCACTATGAGTTGAAAACTACTTGACAGCACCCAACAACAACAACAAAGCCAATGGAAAACATCACTTTCATGTCTGGTGGTGGGCTAGCTCTCACCAGGCTGATGGAGGTGGTGGGCATACTCACTCATCATCTAGCAGGCAAGTCCAGGCTTGTTCGTATGATGCTAGTCACACGATTCCCAAGTGCAGCAGGAGGATGTATTCTCAATGTACAAGAACTTTTTAAGCCCCATCTTGTACCTTGTTTGGTAATGTTTCATTGGTCAAAGCAAGTCACATGACTAAACTCAGATTCAAAAAGATTATAAATAGGCTCTACCTCTTAGTGGAAATCATACTGCAAAAGAGCATACACATAGAGGTGGGAAAAATTCATGGCCATTTTTGCAACCTACCTCAAGTTCTAGATTATTAAGGATTGTAATGGATTTGAATCTGTGTCATCAGTTGTTATCTCCATTACCTTCACATGTTGTTTAACTTCCCTGAGCCTAAATCTGCTTATATGATAAAAGGTGTAGAAACCCCCTTAAGGGGGTTTTAAGGGTTAAACTTACTAAGAACTGTACAAATATGAAACTGTTTGTAAAGTAATTGATTGCATTTATTAGTTCCATTTTAAAGATTAAACATTATGGCACTAAGAGTTTAAGTAACTTGTCCTAGTTCACATACCTAACAAGAGCTAAAATCAAAGTTCAAGACTGAATTGTGTCAACCTTTGTAAGCAGTTAGAACAATGTCTGTCTGATTGTTTTATAAGACTAGACCACATGAAAGACAAAACTGGGCTTATTTAACTCTCCAGGCCAGGAAGACCTAATCCAGGAGCAACGTAGGTCTCCAGGTGACACAAGTCATTTGCATCCAACTACTCACCTAACGGTTGGTGGTATGAACCCATCCAGCAGCACTGCAAAAGAAAAAGACCTGTTGATCTGCTTCCTTGAAGATTACACCCAAGAAAACCTTATGAAGCAATTCTGCTCTGTAACACATGGAGTTGCCATGAATTGACTTAAGAGCATCAAGCTTGGTGTTTGTTTTTCTTTTTTCTTTTGCTCTCTCCAAGCAGTGCTCCTGCAGCTGTTGTATACATTACACTGGGGTAGCATAGAAGATTTTTATTGGCACTAACAGAAATGAAGAAGATTCTGTTTGTCTCTTAGACAGTTCAGAAATGAAGCAGTTTTAGCATTCTGATTTATCCAAGGTCAAAGAAAAAAAAAATTTTTTTTTCAAAGCTAGTTTTGTTTGGTTTTATAATTCCTTTGGGGATTTCAAACAGAAAAAATTAACTTCAAGGTCTATGATTTAAAAAGAAAGTTTGCTTGTACTATGTCCTTGATGCTTACCAATAGAATTTGTTTTACGGTTTCCACATGTGCTTGCTTTTATTTTTACTGTAATCCTACTTCCTGTAGCCTTTTCTCCTTCATTTGATCTTATTGCCAGTTTAGCTGCCTTAAGAAGAAGTGTCATCATATGATTTCACTCAAATCCCTTTGATGGTTCCCATTTATTGGAGAGTAAAATCTCTTCTTTTAGCTTGTCATTCCAGCCCTGAGCAATCTAATCAATGCATGCCTTTCCAACTTGAGAATCGACAATGCCCCACAAATTTGTTTGAAAGCGTGTCCCTCCCCCCTTATTGTTGTTACTCACAGTGGAATTGATTTCAATTCATAGTGACCCCATGTGTACAGAGTGGAACTGTTCCATAGGGTTTCCAAGGGTCAGACTTTTCAAGAGCAGATTGCCAGGTCTGTCTTCTGAGGCACAACTGGGTGGGTTTGAACCACCAATCTTCTGGCTAGTAGTTGAGTACTTACCCTCTATGCCACTCAGGAATGCCTTAATAGACTACAAAATCTGTAATGACAAAATAAGATCACATCCTATCACTCTGCTCCTTAGAACTGCCCAATCATTGCTCATTGCTGGTAGCAGAGAGAATCAAACCCAAAACCCTTACCACGGTCTCTTTAAGATCCTAAACGAACTGGTTCCTGATTTTACTATGCTCATCGTATTTCATTCTTCTCCTTTCTCCCTGTATAAAGTCAGGTCCTGGCTGGCCTCTTTTTGTCCTTTGAACACAGTCTATTTCTAACTGAAGGCCTTAACATTTGCTCGTCTCAGTCATTGCATTACCTCACTATATCAAGACCCTGGCTTGGCATTCTCCATTGCAAGTATTCCTTTCTAAAACCGTGTGTTGTCATCTTCCTCCATTATAATGTAAGCTCTACTAGTGCGTGGATCCTGTCCATTTGTACCCCTAACGCCTAGAACAGTGTCCTGTAAGTAATAGATTTTCAATAAATATTTGATAAACTTGGAAAACATGCTCTGTTTCTATGTACCCTATAATCTCGAACACTCCGTTGTAACCTGAGTCATTTCTTAGCAAATGCCTTTCAAAAAAGGAGGCAAAAATTATTCAGCTTGACTGTTTATTGGCATAGTATGGAGGTCACCAGGTATATAACAGGGTTTTCTATTCAAAAACAGGGAGCTAAAACCTCAAGCTGGAAATGATATTAAGGACCCACGGAAACTTGTATAGTACAAAACAAAAGTAATGGATACGCTCGAAAGCAGTAATTCAGTTAGGTCTCTATTATCTGTGCTAATGAAGAGGAGCAATGAAGCAGATGATCCATAACAACAGATAATGAAAAACTATTTGCATTTAGCTTTGGGTTGCATTATCCAGAGTCCCTAACTTGTAAACAGGTTATGTTCCAAAAGGTCATTTGTAAATAGGTTATTTGGGACTCAGAATACATTCTCCTTAGAAATAATGTAGCTGATTTATAGCACGAACAATACTTAGGAACTAAAAAGCAGTTAAAACACACTTTATATGATTTTAGGTGAAAAATAGCTTTTTGATTTCCAAACAGTGAACTCTGAAATATGTCCTTATTAACTACAGGGCCTGGTTCCACTCATGTGTTCCAGAGGAAGCAACAGCTTCTCCTGCTGTCTCCACTTCCTTCTGCCCCAAAGCGAAGTCTCTGCACCCCAAAGATGGGTGTGGTAGTGGTGGGGGCAGAATTTGGGGGGTTGCCTTAGTTACCAAGTCCTGCTGTGACAGAAACACTACAAGTGAATGACTTTAAAGGAGAGAAATTTATTTTCTCACAGTTTAAAAACCCACACCAAACCCATTTCCTTCCAGTTGATTCTGACTCACAGTGACCCTATAGGATGGCCTCATAGGATTTAAAAGGCAGTAATCTTCAGAAGGTTTAAGAGGCTAGATATTCGAATTTAGGGCACTGGCTCAAGGGGAAAACTTCTTCTGTCATCTCTCAGGGAAAACCGTCTTCTGTAAGAACCAAATTCCTTGGTTCCTTGGAGATCCTCACATGTACCTCTGTCTTTACCAGTTTGTGCTAGCTTCTTTCTCTGTCTATGCTGCTGTTTATATCACTCAGAAATAATTAGGCTTAGGACACACCCTACACTGATATGGCCACATTAACATAACCAAAAAAACCCTATTCCCAGAAGTGATTATATACACAGGATTCCCACACAATTCAGTCCATAACAGGGTAGTAACGCTTTTATGACAGTGGACCACTGTGATAAGCGCTTCCCTAGCAGTTTTGTGGAGACTGCTTTCGAATGGGATCTCACTGGGGATAGATAGCTTCCTAGAGGTCAGGGTGCTCAACATGGAGGATGTAAGACCTGTGGTAAATGTCTTGATATTCCTCGATGCATCAAATATCAGACCAAATTTAATACCTGTGGCCTAAGAAACAGGAGGTGAGAAAGGGTTGGAATTTTGTGAAGAGGGGACATCAATACGGGGAGACTTAACCATTAATATTCATAATAGAACTGCTCATAATAAGGTTCCTGGATGCCACAAACAGTTTGCACCCCATTACTAACCTAAATGTTGACAGTTGGAAACCACTGAGTGGCACCATGAACGAAAGACCTGGCGATCTGCTTTCCTAAAGATCATAGCCAAGAAAACCCTATACAGCAGTTCTACTCTGTAACACATGGGTTCATCATGAGTCAGAATCGACTTGAGGCAAAGGGTTTAACTTGCTTTAGTTTACTATTCATATTAACAAAAGTGTGAAATAACCCAAATTTTCATCACCAAGTGAGTGAATGTCTATACTGTGGAATAGACACACAATTATTTTACAATTAAATAGTATTAAACACATTAACTACAGTGACAGCAATACTGTAGCAATAAAATAATGTGATAAAGCATGCCCCAAAATTACATGTACTATGATACTCTTCATATAAATTTAAAGACAACTAAAATAAGCTATATATTTTTAGGATGTATAAGAGCAACCAAATCATATAAAATAAAGGAAGATAATAAGGAACCTGGAAATCAGACTGATGATTATATTGGTGTGGTGCAGTAAATTACTCAATGTGACTCTTCTAGCCAAAGTCTTCGTAACTCCCAGCAACTGACTGGGTGAGACTATGTAGGTAAGGTGCTTGTGGATGGCTTGCTAATAATGTAAATAAGGTGCACCGCACCTTGTGGGGCTGAGATCATGCAAATAAGGTGTATGGAACCCTAATGAGGGGACTGGTCAGTTTTGCTATCCCTCTAGGCTTAAAAGAGAGCCAATGCCAGAGAAGAGGGGGACCTGACTATCACCAGGAAGAAGAGATGGGAGTGGAGCACATCCTTTGGACCTGGGATCCCTATGCTGAGACTCTACCAGACCCAGGAGACAGAGAAAGAGAGCTGAAATACCAGAGATGGCAAGACGGTGAGAATGAGCAGCAGAGAAATGGCGGCAGCAGAAGTAGCAGAACTAGGAAACTGGCAGGAGGTGAGGTGAGGTTTCTGGCCCACAGAGCCAGAGAGCTGAGTGCCTTCAGGCAGGAGGCTTGCTGGGGAAGTAGGGTGTCCCCAGACACTTACTGGTAGGGCTAAAGAGCTTTGTAACACCTGCCTGAGCAGGCTAGAAGCCAGGCCAAGAGGCTGAGGACCAGAGAGAGACCTGCCTGTGGGCACAGCTGAGAAGATGTCCTGATCTAAAGACTCTATCATGAGTTATCCCTGATCCTGTTACTTCCCTAATAAACACCGTAACTTTGAGTATGGTCTGTGAGTTCTGTGTGGCATCGCAATGAATTATTGAATCCAGCAGAGAAGTAGAGAGATCTGAGGAAGAGACGACTGGTGTCAGAACTGGTAAAAAGGTTAGTGAGAGGAGGCATATCTGACCCCTGCCTCATAGGAATCAGCCTTGGGCTGTTGATTTTGATTATACTCCCCTCTTGTGAGGTTAGAGGAGGAGGTCAGAAGACCCCGCAACACCATTTTTACAATTGGTTGGGGGAAGAGTATAATTGTAGAACCATAAAAAAATATATATATATAATTAGATGCTGGTTATTATTTTTTAATTCTCATAATACTTATCTTCTCTATACACCATTTCATTAATTGTAATTATTTTTATATTCTCTACCTTCCCTTCTACAAACTGTTCCTGAATGTCATTGTTTATCTCTGATTTGTCAGTTCTGCTCCAAGCATAGACAGCAATTTTAAATAGGATGGTCAGGAGAAGTATCACTGATTGTGTGGTATCTGAGCAAAGCCGAAGGGGGTTAGAGACTTAACCATAAGGATACCTGCGGGAGAAGCATTCCAGGATGTGAGAACCGCCATTGCAAAGGTCCTGAAGAGGGCATTTATGACTTTCTAAGAAATGGAGAAGAAGCCAGTATAGCTTGAGTGGAGTAGGCAAAAAAGTATGGGGAGATGAAGTTGGAGAAACAACGAGAAAGCCAGAGCCTCTGGGACCTTCTTGATCATTGCAACATCTTTGCCTTTTACTGTGAGAGAGAGGTAGCCACTGGAGGGTTTTGAGCAAAGGAAGGTTACCATGGCTTATGTAGTAAAAGGATCACCCAGGGTACTGTGTTGAGAAGAGACTGTTGGAGGATGGGAAGCATGACTGAAAATAGACCAACGGGAACCAGTTAGGAAGTTATTACGATAATCTTATTAAGAAACGATGGTGATATAGAAGAGAGTAGTAGCTCTGGAGATGTTGAAAGTGGGCATATGCTTTGGGATGTGAGAGAAAGAGGAGCATGACTCCAAGGTTTTTGGCCTCAGCAATTGGTAGGATGGAGTTACCCTCTTCTCAGATAGGGAAGATTGTGAGTGGAGTAGGGTTTAGGGGAGAAGATCAGGAGTTCCGTTTGAACATGTTAATGTTAAAGCTAGGAGTTTTTATCAGATTTTCAGTTGACGCTTCCGTGTAGGCAATGTAGCATATGAGTCTGGAGTTCAAAAGAGAAAGAAATCTGAGCTGAAGGATAAAACTCGGAAGCATCAGGATTATAGATGATATTTACCACCATGTATGTGCCTGAATGAGATCACCCCATGCTATCATCTATTGTTCAAATTTATCTTTGAGAATTGAAAGGACATTTTTGCTTTTACATTTATTCTTCAGGTTGGAGTTGGTTGTTTTGTTTTGTTTTTTTTCCGTAAAGAACTGTAGTTTTTGTAATCCTTGTCTACTCTCCCCCACTAATAAGAGTCAACAGTTAGAACACAGATATGTTCATACTCAGATTAAATAACGTTTCTTTATTGATTCTGCTCGGAATGAATGAAATACTTCGTTCAGGTTTCTTTTTCATTTAAGCTATTTATTTGTTCCTATGAGTTTTTTTAGTATGAGTTAGATTAGTTTTCAAAATCTAAGTTTCATTGCCTACGGCTCTTTGAAGGCTGTAAGTGATTCACCCTGGTAAAATAAAACTTTATATTTAGAACACTTTCCTGTTATCTGTTATTTTCTTGTCTAATTCAAATTCCTTTCTCATCAGGAAGTGAATTGCTTTATCTCTATTTAGAGTTGTAATATGAACTCTAGAAAGAAACAAATCCTTCAAAGCCATTAGGTGTTGACACATAATCTTACCAGCAAAGGAAAAGGTAGGTCAGCCAATTGACTGTCTTCTATTTACTTAGGTTACTGTGTTAGTCTCAGGAAACTGCCATAGCATTTTATAGAGGAGGCCCTTGTTTTACTAATCTTATATCCTCCAGAAGTCCTTAGAGTTTTAAACATTGCTTTAGTCCTCCTAACATGTATTGAGGAGCCCTGGTTGCCCAGTGGTTAAGAACTCGGCTGCTAACAAAACAGTCAGCAGTTCAAATACACCAGACACTCCTTGGAAACCCAATGGGGCAGTCCTACTTTGCCCTATAGGATCAATATGAGTAGAATCAACTCAACAGCAACAAGTTTGGGTTTTTGTTTTGTTTTTTTCTTTGGAATATGTATCAAGGAGTCCTGGTAGAGAAATTGTTAAGTGCTTTGCTGCTAACCAAAAAATCAGTGGTTCACATCCACCCAGAGCCTCCGTGGGAGAAAAGACCTGATGATCTGCTCTCATAAAGATTACAGCCTAGCAAACCTTACGGGCACTTCTACTCTGCCATATACTGTCAGTATGAGTTAGAATCCACTCGACCACACCCAACAGAAGCAATGCGTATCAAAGAGGCCCTGGTGGTGCAATGGTTAAGAGCACAACCTAGTCTAAAGGTCTGCAGTTTGAACCCACACAGCTGCTCCATGGGAGAAAGACCTAGTGACCCACTCCTGTAAAGATTGTTATCGTTAGGTGCCATCGAGTCAGTTCCGACTAACAGCCACGTCACGTACAACCAAAGAGAATGCTGCCCAGTCCTGCACCGCCCTCACAATTGTTGCTATGCTTGAGCCTATTGTTGTAACTGCTGCGTCAGTCCATGTCATTGAGGGTCTTCCTCTCTTTCTGTGACCCTCTGCTTTACCAAGCATGATGTCCTTCTCCAGGGACTGGTCTCCCTAGTACGATGTCTAAAGTACACTAGGCAAAGTCTCTCCATCCTTGCTTCTAAGGAGCATTCTGGCTATATTTCTTCCTGTAAATATTACAGCCTAGAAAACCCTGTGAGGGGAGTTCTACTCTGTCACATGGGGTCACTATGAGTTGAAAGCAACTAAATAGCCCTAGCAACAACAGCAATGTGTATCAAAATGTACACTTAGAGAGGAAGAATTTTAAAAAGTAAAACAAGAGCATAGTTTAGCAAATTCTAAACTTTTAGGTTTAGAGCCCTTTTTTGTCGCAAATTTGTGAGTTTTCCGAAATTCCCTTTTGGTTCAATAATATGTGTATCTTGATAACTCCCCTTAGTACATAGCCAAACTCGTTTTACCAATAATGCTGGTCCGTGATGTGTTTTTTTTCCTAGAGTGTTTTCCATATTTTTTGGATTTTTTTTTTTATTTCAACATGCTGTTCAATATAAATCAGTATCAATCTCAGGTCTTTGGTATGCAAGCATGTCCTATTAAATATACTTCTGATGTCATTTCTAAAAGTGTTGTTGGCAACTGACTTCTGAAGTAGTTGGCCTGGGATTTGAAGTACATTGTTAGAAGTGTTTTTTTTTTTTTTTTTATCCAAATCTTTAAAAAATAATACTAGTACTATGAGAAATACCATAGATTTCCATTATTATTATCAGATGGCCATGTAATAAAATAGGCTATCCAGATTATAATTATTTCTTCTCAGAATACAGATTTCACAGTAACTTATTTATTTTATCGTACATTCTAAACCCTCCAAAGCAGTGAACTTAAACCAACTGAGTTGCTATCATTGCCATGAATTGGGAATTTGTAGAAATGACTGAGATGAAGATCTGAAGAAATAAACTAACAGATATAAGTGGAGAAGAAGATCTTAACCCTTATAATGTCAGGTGAAATTAGACATGGTCTTCTTAGAAGTATTGTATAAAGAACCCTAGACTTTGAATCAGGAAATTACAATTTCAAATGTATGATTTGTATCATCTTGAACAAGTGCTTCACTTTTTGAAGTTTTTTTTTTTTTTTTATGAAGTTAATTAAAATGTACTACACAGTTTAATGCAGTCAGGCCCGGCTAGATTAGAGAAGATAGTGAAAGTGGGAAGCCTGTATTAAACGTGGAGCTGGAGATGGCTGAAGCTAGTGGGTACAACAGTGAATGTATCTCAGTGGAAGACAAGGACCCTCACCAGTGGCTGTTCTGATCCATGGGCTTAGATCAGAACTTCCAACAGGAAGTCAGCCATATTGGAAGTAGGCCATCCTCAGCCAAGGCCCTGACAACAGGTCAGAGGGCCAAGGCCTTGAATAGACAATACCCAGGTACTTTTTATAATGATTTTCTGTATATGTGGCTCTAAAAACTGTGAGAAGAGCTGGGCCCTATTTACGATTTTGAGATACCTTTGAGGTTACTGGAGATGGCTGTTAGTTACTATAGAGACTATGTAGTTTTTGTTGAATGCTTTTTTAGTATCCAAAAGCCAAGAAATCAAAACATGTCTCATCTTAGTATTATTGCTGACACTCACTGAGAGAGAGCTTATGGGAGGGACTACATGGGGCTCTTGTGGGAGAAGCTTGAGGCTGATTCTTGCACAATATTTTACTTTTGAAAAATCTGTCACTGAAGATTTCTGTCTGTCATCAGATTTTTCCATATCTGTGCACTTATTTATTTATTTTTTCTCTTTTCAAGATGTACAAGTTACTCGATCCTATCAGGGATCTGAGTATATGTGAAAGATGTCTAATTTATAAAAGAAATGTATATAGATTATATTATAATGAATACGTAAAGAATAGTTCTTAGTTCTTTAATGATTTCTGTACTTCTGCTTTTCTCTGCTAGATCATTCTCCAGATATCTTCATGTCTGTCCTTCTCATCTTCTTCAGGTCATTTCTTAAATGCCCACTTCTCATTGAGCCTTCATTTACCTCCCTATTTAAAATGGTAATACCTGCACTCTCAATTCAGTGATTTATCCTTATTCCTTGATTTATTTATTTCTTTATAACTTATCACCAAGGAGCTCTGGTGGCACAATGGTTAACGACTTGGTTAACCAAAAGGTTAGCAAAGGTTTAAACTCACCAGAGACTATGCAGTGATCTGCTTCCATAAAGATTACAGCCTAGAAAACCCTATCGGACAATTCTACTCTGTCCTATTGGGGCACCATGAGTCGGAATTGACTCAACAGCACACAACAACAACAGAACTTAGCACCATTGGCTGTATTTTTAATTTTATTTTTTGTCTATCTTTTATCCTACCAAAATGACAACTCCATGAGGGTAGAACATTTTATGTTTCATTCACTGTTATATCACGAGGACCCAGAATAGTGCCTAACAGGTAGTTGTTAATACATAATCTGTTAAATGAACAGAAGGATATAAGCACTGAAATGTCTAACATAAGGCCTTTCAGAGAGTCATAATATCTTGCCCACTCCATAGTATCTCGTCCAAGGGCTAAAAACATCAGCATCACCTGAGAACTTATTAGAAATGCAGACTTCTGGGCCAGCCATAAAGGTACCAAAAAAAAAAAACCAAACCCAGTGCCGTTGAGTCAATTCCAACTCACAGCTACCCTATAGGACCGAGTAGAACTGCCCTGTAGAGTTTCCAAGGAGTGCCTGGTGGATTTGAACTGCTGACCCTTGGGTTCACAGCCGTAGCACTTAACCACTATGCCACCAGCCATAAAGGTACTGATTCAAAATCCCAGGTGAGTTGTGTGTTAAAGTTTGGGAATCATACCTAAGGTAGATACTCAACGAGTATTTTTTTGAATCTAAATGCAATACACTAGCAACTAGGGGCTGGAAAGATGTAGAGCCTCATTAAGTTGTTGCTAAATTAATAAAGTTTAGATTTAATGCGCAAAGAAAATCAATGGCAGAAGGGAGTCTGGGACATTAATTCTATAACCTTCTACTATATACCATTTTGATTCACCTGGAAGGGCCCATTGTGGTGGAATTATTTATCAGGGAAATATTCTCTGATGGAGACACAAAAGGAGATATGCAGAGAATAGGGTATATTAATAAAAAGTATAAGCACTATTTGCCATAATTAGTAGACCCTAGCAACCCATAAGTCAGTCAATAACCCTAACAGAAAACGTGTTTTTAAAAAGAATAAAGATGATTAAAGAGAAGTATAAAAAGTTGCGTAGGAGAATTTTTTTTTCCCAATCCCTAGTTCCCTTTATGTCTAAACCCTGTACATGTAAAATTACAACAGGCAGAAGCACATTTAGACATAATAAATGCTCTTTTTTAATCCTGTTTAGACTACTGTATTATCGATCTACTTTGGGTTTGTTCCCTGGACTGAGGGCAGAGAAAACAGTAATTTTTATAGTGCCCAAAGTGCTTTTGAATGAATAAATAAATTAATATACCAATGAATCCATCAGCATGAGTCCTTAGATAATAAAGTGGGAGCATTTGATATAATGATTAACATGTTAGTTCTACTGCAGAGGAAGATCATGGTGGGCTGTCCAGCAGAACAGACCCAGAAAGGAAGAAGCAGATGCTGCCCTGTAAGCAGAGGGAGAAACTGCCAACGAGGAACAGGGTAAAACAGAGAAAGTGGATTTCCAGATAGTTACACAACTGGCCTTCTCTCTATACCCAACACCGCTTTGGATATTGCTTAAACTGTTGTTGTTGGGTGTCATTGAGTCGGTTCCGACTCGCAGCGACCCTATGTATAACAGAACAAAACACTGTCCAGTTTTGCACCACCCTTGCAATCTTGCTATGTTTGAGTCCATTGCTTAAACTAAAGAAGAGTAAGAGGTTTGAAAACTGAGCTATGAATAAACCTACTCCTGTATAAGGTATTTCCATATTTAAAAAAAAAATGCTTTTATGTTTGTGCATTTTCATCATTTTCTTTTTTCCCTCAAAATATTTCTAAAACATGTTTCATAAACTTGAAAATACACAAACATGATGAATGAGCATTATGTTTATTTATGTTAAGTTTTAATGTTCATTTAATTTTGGTGAGAAAGTAGACCAGAAAGAAGTTGGTAAAGGTCCTCTTCTTATGCCATTGGGGCTAATATTCCTTTACTGTATTTATATTATTCTTGTATTAAAAAGGTCTTTCTTGTAAAAATGTCTAGTTAGTCTTACTGAAATTATTGCATAAGTGATCCATCTAACTGCTATAAAAGGATAAAAACATATATTAAATTATAATTGTGAAATGGCTACTAAAAGGTAGAATGTTCTTATCTTACCAGCGAAAGAACTGCTAATTAAATGATTTCTTAACAATATATGAAATTTTCCAAAATGAGAAACCTAAGATAGATAATTTCTAGGCTTTGAGAGAGCATTGTGATCATGTATGAGAATTAAGGATTATTTGTTTCACAAATATTTTACTCATTTTCAGTTTTTATCTTTTACTTAATATGATGTGCTAATGGCCTTTCTCCTCTTTTTTGTTGAGATATCTTTATGAAAGAAGGATGTTGAACATGGATGTGACCAAATTTTGCAACCAAATCTGTGTCCGTTTTGTAAATTCCTTAAGCTGTATTCAAATGATCTACGGTTTTTGTTCTAATGACGTAAAAGCAGTCACTCTCACTAGAAATCCCACTACATTTTATTGAACAAGTAAAAATAAAAAAGTAATATTAATTACAGTTTTGGTAGAGTAAGATTTTCAAGCTTAAAGTGTGTTTCCCAAAAGCCAAACTGCTACTTTTAATATTTATTAGGAGTCTCTGAGTGGTGCAAATGTTTAAGCACTCCCCAAGTGATTAGTCAAAAGGTTGGTGGTTTGAACCCACCAAGGGGTACCTCAGAGGACAGGCCTGGTGACCTGCTTCTGAAAGGTCACAACCTTGTAAACCCTATGGAGTAGTTCTACTCTGTACACAGGGGGTCCCTATGAGTCAGAATGGATTCGATGGCAGCTAACAACAGCATTTATTAAAAATTAAAAGTAATTGGAAATAATAAGCAGAATAATTACTGGGATGATATTCCACTGTATTGCTACCTTGTTCTTCCTCCACTGTTACCTGGTGAACTTCAGAATTGATGCAGACCCTTGTTTGTGTGCCCCAAATTATTTTTTCCACTTCCTTATTACTAACAAAAACCCCATTTAATTTAAATCCCATTTCATTCAGGTACTGCCATTTTCTGCATGACTATGTACAGGAGAGATTGGCCCCAACGACTGACTCAGTGGCTGAATGGCAAGATGCCACATTTTTTCTGAGTCTCATTTTCCTCATCTCAACGATGGGGATAAAAAAAAGTTTCTATTGCACAGAGTTGCAGTGAGGATTAAATGGTTTCTCGTGCATAATAAACGATAAACAAGTGCACAGCATTCTCCCTCTCCCTTTCTCTCACTCTGTGAGTATCTGAGTGTCTCTGTCTTTGTCTCTCTCATAATGGAATTCTTATGACAACTGCACTCAATTTTGGTATTTAAATACACTTACCCTTGGTTTTAGGAAACTCTGGTGCATAGTAGTTAAGAATTTGGCTGCTAACTGAAAAGTCAGCAGTTTGAATACAACAGGTGCTCTTTGGAAACCGTGTGGGGCAATTATGCTCTGTCCTACAGGGTCGCTATGAGTCGGAATCGACTCGAAGACAATGGATTTGGTTTCGTTTTACCCTTGGTTTACTGTGGTGGGTTGAATAGCGTTCTCCCAGAAATTCATAATTCATGTTCATACAGAACCTCAGAGTGTGACCCTATTTGGAAACAGTTTGGTTTTTTCCCAGATGTAATTATTCAAAGATATTGAATAAAATTATCCTGGATTTAGGGTGGTCCCTAAATCCCATGACTAATGTCCTTACAAGCAGACGAGAAGACACAGAGGCACACAAAGGAGAAGACCATGTGAAGAATAGGGCAGGTGTTGGAGTGATGCATCCACAAGCTGACAATGAGATGCCAGAAGGCACCAGAAACTGGACGAGACAAGGAACGGTTCTTTCTCAGAGGCTTCAGAGTGAGTGTGGCCCACCAGCACCTTGATTTTGGACTTCTGGCCTCTAGAACTATGTATGAATAAATTTGTTGTTTTTAGCCAGTTTGTTATGGCAGCCTCTAGGAATAATACATTTGCATTAATATAAATATTTTATATAATGGGTTCAAAGTTGGAACTGCTACAGACCTTTTGCAAACACAAGGGAACTAGCTTTAAGCAACAGTCTCAGAGACCCAGAGCAAAAAATATGAACTCATGTTAGCACTGGGTCATTGAATTGACCAGTGCTGAATTCACGTTTGAAATGATATATTTTCCCATTGTATAAAAAAAAAACATTGTATAAACCACCTTTAATTAGGTCTTCCATAATATTCAACCCTAGCTCTGCTGGTGCAATGCTTAAGAGCTCAGGCTGCTAACCAAAAGGTTGAATACACCAGCCACCGCTCCTTGGAAAACCTATGGGACAATTCTACCCTATCCTATAGGGTCACTATGAATCGGAATCAACTCAACAGCAAGGGGTATAATATTCAACCAGAAGCTTTCTGTTTACCAAAATTGTATCCATTTAGTCATCTACTTTCTGATAATTTCTACATCTAAGCTATTGAAATGTGATGGAGATAATCATAATGCCCATAACAACTACCATCTAGTTTGTTGTTTCTAATCCTGTTTGGACTTCTTTTGGGTCATTGCAATCTTTTTAGTTCTTTCTAGTCCATCTTCTTCTGGTCTCCTTCACAATTATTGTTATTGTCTGTTATCATCTGCCCATTTATCATCCCTTACGTGTCTCCCCCACTGGAATGTAAGTTACATGAGAGACCTCAACTTCTTTGTTTCCTCTTGCATCCCCAACAGATAGCAGCACACCAGGTGTACAATAAAGAGTACTGTATAAATGAGGAGTATGGTCTACAAATCATTAATGATGCATAGTTTACATTCACAGATGTTTAAACTAATTCAGTTAGGACAAAGTTATAGAGGATGTATTTCTTAACAGACCCTATTCAGATGCCATAACATGCAATTTACTGACATAGAAAACAGAATTTTTTAAAGAATAATGTGGAAATTTTGTAAATGGCATGGAGAAAAAGTAAGTTATAATTTTGAAAGGCAATCTAAGATCCCTAGGTATGTCATTTCTTCACTAGATAACGAGAGCACCCTCCTCGAGTGGTTGTCGTGAGGATTAGGTGGAATTGTACAAGAGTAGCACTTAGAAGTGCAGTAGGTGTTCAAGGACTGTTAGCACTAATTATCACCAAGTGCAAAGTTAAATACACAGCCATATTTAATTCTTTCAACAGTTCCATGAGTGAGTGTTCTTATTTCTACAGTGCTGGTTAAGAAACTGAGACTCAGTACAATCAGCAACCGGCTCAAGGACATACTTACTGTAAGTACCTGGTACAGTGGGTGCTTATGCCGCTGCCTAAACAACTCCACAGTGAATTCTGTCTCTACCATGCCACCGTGTGAATAGACATGCTGTAGCCACAGTAGTAAAACCACAGTCGCCCCAAATGGAATGAATGTATTTTGTAAATTGTAAATTGAGTGAAACTATATGTAATGCAGCTGTAGATATACATTTTCAAAGAATTAAAATAATCTGAATGAAAAAGTCTCATTAGCTCTCCTCTCTGATATGATTATCTTGATTTAAGCTTAAAGCTATTTCTGAGAGACTTACAGCCAACTCAATAATTTGCTGGGAGCTGTTTTAACATATTTTAGTCTCTTCAATTTAAACAGCAAAGATATGTACCTTTTTATACACCAAGAGAAGCTGTTCATTCTGAGCTGGGAGTTTATGTCAGCAATCATTTAGATCACTCAAATATAAGATTTGCTGATGTTAGCAAATTTAAAGCTAGTTAATTGCATCAAATTTTTAAGTGAAAAGCATCTTCTTTACAGCCCTTAAATATCATCAAGGAGGAGGCAAAACACACATTTGAACACACTTTTTACCACCCTGTAGTGACAGAACTGCTGACCTGGTGGTTCTTTCATCAACTCCTGCTGAACCCAAAATGAAGAAAATAAAATACAAATTTTGAATCTTTATGTTAACATCCAGATGACATACTCTGCAAAGAAGGCAGTTTTGAATAATAAAGACTTTTGTGCAGATTTTACATTTTATATGTACAAAGGCTTACTTCAAACGTTATGCAAAAGAAGATTGGTTATCCTTTCCCAAACATAACAAATTGTTTTGGAAGACTCAGCCCTGAAATCTGTTATGATTCATAAATGCAAGATAACTTATTACTTCTCTAGGTTTTTCTTCATAAGAAACAGAATGTATAAATGTATTTATTAATTATTATATTATTTTTAGAATTTTCTGGCCACCCTAAAATAAAACAGTAAAACATTTTTTTCTCCATAGACAAGAAAAGCAAACTACTGCATCCGTTTAAATTATGAATTACAGGCTTAAAAAAAAAAAAAACAGAATTTGTATATTATGTGAATCTTGATTATCCCTACTTCAGAGAATAAATGCCATCAAATTTAATCTCTTTGCAGAACATTTTTTTAACCCTAAAACTTAATATTTCTCTCATTCTTTAATAACATTGAAACTGCCTCTCACAAGCTAAACATCCTTCCTTTCTCTGTGTCACTCTTATACTTTTTGAAAGAGCACGATTTTCTTTTTCCAATCCATCTCCTCTCATTCATTTCATTACATTACATTCATTACATTCTCACTCTCATATTCCATCACTTCATTTAAATTGATCTCCAGAACCATAAACAGCTCTGATTTTGAAATTCAAGGTCCTCTTTTAGACTGTGGGCCTCATCCTTGTGGTATTACCACCATTGCGTCAGAAATTTCTCCTGGAATTCCTGGATACCTTTGGCTATTCTTTATCTTCCCATTGACTCAAAATACATTTATTACATGGCTACTCTGCCACTCATTGTGATAAACATCAAGGACAAATAGAGTAAGTGATATTAAAGGCAATATGTTCAAAGGTCAATGGGTACATAAAAGAATCAGCCTCTGTTTCACTATTGGAACTAGTATTCCTTCATGAATTCATTCACTTGCACAACTTCAATATCCACTCATATTATGAAGCTTGCTAATTTTTTTTTTCATTTTCTACTCAGAACACTTCCTTGATGTCTAAATATATATTTACAATTAGTATTTAACATTACTACCTGGTTGTGTTATACCAAAAACCAAAAAACCGAATCCAGTACTGTCGAGTTGATTCCAACTCATAGCGACCCTACAGGACATAGTAGAACTGCCCCATAGAGTATCCAAGGAGCGCCTGGAGGATTTGAACTGGTGACCTTTGGTTAACAGCCATAGCACTTAACCACCACACCACTACTGTTTCCGGTTGTGTTATAGGCACATTAAAATAGATTTCATTTCTGATTTTAGAAAAGAAATAACTCTTTGGATGTGTCTATGAAGCTTCTACGACTCTGCCTTGGTCGAGTTGTTCTGACTTCCCCAGGATTGTGTACTGTCCTATCTTTCACCAAAGTTGTCACTTATCTATCATCGAGTTACTGGACTGAGGGCTGGGGACCATTGTCTCGGGGGACATCTAGCTCAACTGGTATAACATAGTTTATAAAGAAAACGCTCTACATCTTACTTTGGTGAGTAGTGACTGGGGTCTTAAAAGCTTGTGAGCAGCCATCTAAGATACTCCACTGGTCCCAACCTGTCTGGAGCAAGGGAGAAAGAAGAAAACCAAAGACACAAGGGAAATATTAGTCCAAAGGACTAATGGACCACAACTACTACAGGTTCCACCAGACTGAGTCCAGCACAACTAGATGGTCTCCAGCTACCACCACTGGCTGCTCTGACAAGGATCACAATAAAGGGTCTCGGGCAGAGATGGAGTAAAATGTAGAACAAAATTCAAACTCACACACACACACAAAGACCAGATTTACTGGTCTGACAGAGGCTGGAGAAACCTCGATAGTATGCCCCTGGACATCCTTTTAACTGAGTACTGAAGTCACTCCTGAGGTTCACCCTTTACCAAAGATTAGACAGGCCTACACAACAAACAATAACACACATAGCTCAACCTTGTTTAAGAGACTAAATGGGCGCACCAGCCCAGGGGCAAGGATGAGAAGGCAAAAAGGGACAGGAAAGCTGGACGAATGGAAACAGGGAACCCAAGGTCAAGAAGAGGAGAGTGTTGACACATCTCAGCGTTGGCAACCAGTGTCACAAAACGATATGTGTATTAATTATTTAATGAAAAAAAAATTTTATCTGTAAACTTTTTACCTAAAGCACAATTAAAAAAAAACAAAAACAGAGAAATAACCCTTAACGAACTAGAAACAGAAGGGAATTTATTATACTGGATAAAAATTTCTACCCAAATCTATAAAAAATATCAAACTTAATGAGAAAAGAGAATTATTTCATTAACATAAAGAACAAAACAAGGACATGCACCATTATTGGTAATTTTATATCTCTATAAGAAGTTCAAAATATTCCAAAAAAAGAAAATAAATCAGAACAATTCATTAATCGAATGGGAAGAGATAAAATTCAAAAGACTCCACTGAAACGGTATTAGAAAAGCAAGAGAGATCACTACAATACCAAATACAAGACCAACATACTAACATTATGAGTTATCTTATGTCCTCCCATCCCCACTTCCCCCTAAAAAAGAACTAGAAAGTTCTAGTCATAACAGGATAAAAACAATGAAATGCCTTAGAAGAAATGAGAAAACTCATGCTAATATCATATTTTAAATTTACTTAAAAAAAAAAAAAAGCATGTAAAATAATACTGTAACAGGTTTATAGAAATACACTGTATTTGTGGATTGGAATACTCAGTATAGGTAAGATGTCAAGCTTCCCGCAAATTAAGCTATACATTAAATTAAACTATAATCAAAATCCTAATTGAAATTTAAAATATAAAGACAAAATGAATATAAAGTTTTATATTGGAAAATAAGTACAACAGAATAGCTAACATTTTTTTTTTTTAAAGAATAATAGTGGGATGTGTCTTGCTAATTTAAAAATATACAATAATGCTTTACTAATTTAACTCTATCATATTGACATGACAATACAATTATAAGGCAATAGAAAATAGAAGAGCCTGGAGAGAGAGAGAGAGAGAGAGAGGAAGCTTTCAAATCGGCTTTCAAATCAGTGGGAAAATAATAAACTATTAAATACATAATGCTTTAATAATTGTTGATTTCAGTGGAAAAATTAAAGGCTAATTCTTACTTCACACCACAAATAAAAAGACAAAAAAAAGGATTAGAGTACCAAAAGTAACAGCAAAATCACATTTAATTTGTAGAAATTGTTAAAATATCTGTATTTCTTTTTAACAAAATATGAGTGACAAAAGCCTTTTGAGGCAAGGGATAAAATTCAAAAGCACAAAGGAAAATGTCTGCATAAGCAAATTCAAAATTTTGGGTAATTAAAGCCAACATAAGCAATTGTTAAAAAAAATTTTTTTTTTCTTTTAAGCAATTGTAAAATATAAGTGACAGACTGATAAAAATATCCAGGGGGTACATATAACAATAAGTTTCCTAAATATATGAAGACTTTCTACAGACCATCATGAAAAAGAAAACCAGTTATGAAAACCGTAGAATAAAATGCAAAGAATGTGGGTAGGCAATTCAATGGAAAAGGAAAACAAAAACGAAAGAGAAATGAATGTTTGAGAAGATACCCTAACTCACTGGTAATCAGGAAAATCAAATTAAAAGTGAAGTAAGATATTCAGCATCCAGCTTCTATCTATTGACATAAATGAATATTTGGTTAGTAATATTGATATCAGTTATGTAGTGTAGGAGGCATGCTTCTGCATAATTTCAAGACAAATAATTAAAATTTGCACACTGTTTGAAGTCAGAATTTGATCTCCAGAATCTGCCTTAAAACCGTAGTACATGTGCCCACGATGGCATTTAAATGGAATGGTAGATACCACAATTAGAAAATACACTAGAAAAATGTCCACTCCGTACAAAAAAGATTATACAATGTTAAAGAATAAACCTAAAAAGGAAATATGTTGCTTATTATTTCAATAATGTGGAAAAATCTGAAGGCTGATCAAAACAACAGTGACTAAATAAATGACGCTATATAATTGTTCCTATACAATAAGATCTTTCCATATAAGGATGTACAATAAACTCCAAAACATATTGTAGCAAAAAAAGAAAATCCCAAAGAGAAGGCTCATGTGCTCCAATGATATCAGAGAGTGCAACTCCAGGAAACAGAGAAGGATAAAGCGTTAACACCAGGATTTAGGGTGCCACTTGGTGTCCATGCCTAGTGAGTGCTTGATCTCCAGGGACGTCATTTCCAGAGAAACAGCTGCTTCTCAAAGCAAGACAGTTCATCCTGGGGAGGATGGCAGCAGATTTTATCATAGACTTTCATCTCACAGGTATCAATCCCTCCTTCACACTCTTGAGACATATGCATGGGTACCTAGAGAGAACTGCTACAGGGGAGGAATCAACAAGGAAGCCAAGAGGCAGGAGGTGAGAGGGCTGGGGCAGGCAGGAGACAAGCATTGTTCGGTTGTGCTTGCATGACCATGGTCCTCTTATATGGGCCATACGGTTCTCTCAATGAAGTCTCGGATAGAAGACAAGTGCCTCAAGGTCAGGGTGAAAGTGACAAAGGACCATTAAAAAAAAAAAAAAAGTTGCCGTTGAGTCAATTCCAACTCATAGTGACCCTATAGGACAGAAAAAAACTGCTCCATAGCGTTTCCAAAGAGCGCCTGGTAGATTTGAACTGCTGACCTTTTGGTTAGCAGCCAGAGCTTTTAACCACTACGCCACCAGGGTTTCTGAAAGGATCATAGTGGTGCGTAAATGTACATTTGTGTTGCG
This sequence comes from Elephas maximus indicus, assembly GCF_024166365.1. NCBI lineage: Eukaryota > Metazoa > Chordata > Mammalia > Proboscidea > Elephantidae > Elephas > Elephas maximus. The sequence continues at coordinate 51,265,844 of NC_064842.1, read as the reverse complement.
GGTTCCTAAGGTTACAGATGCACCATCATCTAACCTTGAATAGCTCTTACCTCCGAGTCAAATTAATTTGGAAAGCAGAGATAGAACACGTTTTGTTCTATATACTTGTTAACTGAATTCCTTTATAAGGATTAATTTGTATTATTTCAAGGAAACCCTGTTTATAAAACGGCAAGTTACTTGACTTCTGTATGCCTCCGTTTTCTCATCTGTTAGTGGGGCCCAATAGCAATCTCTGTCTAGTAGGGTTGATGTGACATTTAAATGAGTTAATAATTGAACTATAGCAATGAACTATGGCACATAGTAAGCACTTAGCCTAATACGAAATTATCATCATCATCATCATCTCCTCTGTGAATCGTTCCCCAACTCCTTTGTACAGTTATTGGCTCTCTTCTCGGGGCAGGAACCACATCATTGTTAAGGTCACATATTTTTATTGGCATTTTTTGAAATATATCTATTTACCCTCCTAGACTACAAGATCCTCAGAAGAAGAGAAGTAATTCTTATTGTGCTTTGTATTCCCAACACCCAGTAAAGTTGCTGAAACCTACTAGGAGTTTCATGAACAATGGTGGAATACTGAGTGTGTCAAGCGAGTTAAGTTGTCTCATCCATCTATCCAATACCTACTTATCCTTTACGCTTAGCTCCTTCTTCTCCTTCTGATTATTCCCATTCTTATCACTTAATTGCTTTTCTACCTGGTCTTTACATGTAGCCATGCCATTCTACATTTGCAAATAATTAGAGGTAGCTGATTTAGAAAACTTTCTTTAAAAATATGCAGGGTCTATACCATAAAAATCACTCAATCTTTTTTATCTTAATGTTAGTTATCATTTTAGGCCATTTATTTATTTAGTTTTTAATTTTGTTGATTGACATTCATTTCTGTTGAGTGTTTCTAAATACACAGAATCATCTGCATTTTATCTTTTTTTAATCTTTCAATCGTTGCATTTATGGTTTCAGCATTTTATATTAGTGAACAGCACCATTTTAGGTTGGTAGCATTTTTTAAATGAAGAAAAGATCATTCTTGACCATCTTTAAGTCTGGCTTTTAACCCTATGATTTCAAGAAATCTTGTAGTTTGTGATTAAAAGCCATTTCAAATAAAAAGAGAAGTGCAAGTCAGATAGGAAACTAAAATGAATCCACAGCTATAATTACAGTTCCTTTATAAGTTCAGATTGGCATTTTGGATATATACATATGTATAATTTTAGCCTAATTTTTCCTTCACTCTTTTCTCTTGAATCCTATTACATTTTTTCTGCTCAATTAAGTATGATTATATATAATATTTTAAATTATTTAATTGCAATAAATATTCTCCCACACAGTCTTAATTGCTACAGGTTATACTGAGAAGGTAAGACTCCCACCTTCCTTATGCTCACCTAAACATTTGCTTAGTAGCTGCGGTTTTGGCTGCAAGTGATTTTTTGATGCTTATTTTTTTGTTTTGATTATCAAGGTGAAGGTGACAACTTGTACAAAAAAAAGGGCATTATATGAAAAAGCCAATGTGGGGCATTGGTAATTTGTTTCTAGACTTGTAGAGTCACAGCCTTAGAGCCAGGATTCAGTAATACAGTGAGGGAAGCACAGGACAGTCCAAATCAGATATCCAAAGAGAAGCCACTCACATGAATCCAGAAGCTTTAGGGATGTGAACCTGCTCATTAAATTCTTATGGATGGAGAAAATTATTGGAATGTGTTAACAGGCAAATGCAAGGTACCCAGAGAAGTAGAACGTTAATGTGGAAGACTCTAAAGACAGTGGTAGGTTAGGAGGATGAGGATCATGTAGCCAGGAATGATTTTACAACCAAAGGGAGCTTTGGAAGATAAGCAAGGCATAGTGTGCTCTTGCAAGAAGGCTTTAAAAAGGCAATGGCATGACCTGACCTCTGTAATATTACAAAGATGCCCACAGGTAAAGATAAAGAATAAAGAGATCTCAGGCTGAAGGATCAGCAAGAGAGAAGGTGTGGACGCATAAATAGGCAAAACCTATTCACAAGAAAAAAATAAAAAAAGCTAAAATAAAGTCTAAAGGGAAAGGATTTGTATAGAGGCATATTAAGAGGGACCTGGAGTTCCGTACAGAGGATCAGATTCTATATGTAGACTGGGATCACTAAAAGTTTAAGAAAGAATGTAATTAGCATATCTGATATAATATATTCTAGGAAATTAGCTCTTAAAATCATAAAAAAGACTAGATAGAGGAGGTGAGAGCCTAGATGCAGACTGATACTAAAAATATGCTGCAGTGAACTAGAGGAAAGAGTTAAGAGCCAATGGCAATAAAAATGGAAATGTAGTAGTAAATATAATAAAGATAGTGAGTATAATAATAGTAATAATAACTACAATGACTAATATTAAATAGCACTTATAACGTGTCAGGCTCTGTACAGGAACTTTATATGTATTAAATTATTGAAACCTTTCATTAACATTATGATTTAAATACTATTATGCTGATGGACAGATGAGTAAATTGTGGCACAGAGAAGTTAAGTAACAATAATATAAGACAAACAGAATGGACAAGATATGTGATAGGAAATAATTTTTTATGGGTTCCTCATGTTCTTGCATGTTTTCTGAACAAAAACATTTACTCCCTTTGTCCCATATTTTCGCTCAAGGGTCTTTGTATCTCTCCTTGGAAGATAGATATGGTGTCCCTCTCTAGGGTGAAGGCAGATTCATTTGCCAACCATAAAGATAGTCTCTCTCCAGGGAAAAAGTTGGGCAGGTTTCCTTGCAGCCTGCTTATAAAAATTGGGGTTTTCTGAGCTCAGAATTTCTCAGGTGTAAAAAAAAAACTCACTGTGCACACAACATCCACCTATGTCTATTCTGTGTGAAACCCATGGAACTGGGTGTTCAAAGGGAACAAACATCAGTGAATAGGAAGCTCATGTTGCTTGCCATCATGACTAGTAAAGTACTTTGTCTCTGACCCTAGAGCTTCATGTCTTCAACTGCACCCATAAAATTTTAACAGGCAAACTTGTTCACTTGCAAGTATTATAAAATCTCAGACTCTTCATAGTACTTTACAATAAAAAAAAAAAAATACAGTGATTTAATTATTGGCTACAGGGATGAAACCTAGAAAAGCTTGTGAATAATACCGAAATTTCTTTCCTTAGTTACTTGGAGAATATTATCCCGACAGCAGTGTTAGGAAACACACAAATAGGAACATATTTGTGGAGAAGACAAATTTTTTTCTCTGCGTGTTTAGTTTGGTGTCCTATTAGGACAACTTTGGAAATACTGGGTGATAAATAGATTGTACTGGAGAATATGAGGGATGTCTTGTCTTGAGATGTGTATGTGGTCAAAATTTAGCATGGAGGTAAAAGATAAAACTACATAAATAGTTAAGACTTCTTAAATAGAGATTAAAGAGAAATGACAACTGAGAACAGAATTTTGAAAAGGGGAATAAATTAAAGCATGGACAGGTAAGGACAATCTAAAGTAGAATTCAAAGAAATAGAAGCAGAACCCAGAGAATACAGAAATATGGAAATCAAGAGCAATTAACAAAGGGGGTCAAATACAGTGTAGAGGTTCAGAAGAATGTGAAGGGAAGAGACAACTGGATGTGATCTTCTGTTCTTCTGTTGGATGATTTCTGTGCGGGTCATATGAACATGGAAGGCAGATCATCTCGAAGTTCATATCTTTGTTCAAACAAAAAGCGTCAAGGATCAAAGTGGCGATATGGAAGTTCCCAGTGTAGGTTCTTGTCATTGTTGTAAGGTGCCATTGATTTGATTTGGACTGATAGCAACCCCATGTGACAGAGTAAAATCTTGACTGTAATCTTTATAAAAACAGATAGCTACGTCTTTCTTCCATGGAGTCACTGGGTAGGTTTGAAACACCAAGCTTTCAGTTAACAGTCAAGTGCTTAACCATTGCACCACAAGGACTCCTCAGTATAGGTTCAGAGTGTAATTTTAAGGTCTCCACAGAGGTAATACCTTGAATTTCAGAACTAGAAAATATGTCCACAGATTGAAGCTCCAAATAGATTGTTCCTATATGATTGCTAGTCTCCCTCTGGAGGAGAAAGGTGAGGACCCAACCTTTGCTCTAGAAGCACAGATTAGACATACTTCTGCTAGAAGAACTGGTTGTGGGAACCAGTGTGAAGTTAGATGAATTGACACACTTGAAGCTAAGGAATACATGAAAATAGCCTTGGCTTTCACAAGCAGCACAAGCACCCTATGGTCAAAATTGCTTTGCATTAAATGTGATTCAAAGAAAAATATCTGTTGATTCTTTCTACATATACTCAGTGATGTAGATTAAATTGTGCCACCCCACTGCCAAATATGTGTTGGAATCCTAATTCCTATACTTGTGGATGTAATGCTGTTTGGAAATAGGGTTAAATTAATCACATAACATCCAAGTAGGGTTCATTCAAAATCTAATCACTTCTGAATCAGAAAAAGAGCAGATTAAACACACAGATAATCATAAACATGGGGGCATGTGAGGATCCTTTATAAGTCATGGAACCAGGGAAGGCCCAGAACTATGTACAAAAAAGGAATCAACATAGCCAAGGCCCTGATTTGGACTTCCAGGCTCCAGAACTGTGAGAAAATAAATTTATGTTCTTGATACTCCTTTAATTTGTGTTATTACTGTTATGGCAAAACTAGGTAGCTAAGGAGTCCCTGGGTAGCATAAATGGCTAAATGGCTAAATGCTAGACTACTAACCAAATGGTTGACCATTCAAACCCACCTGGAGGATCCTCAGAATCCTGGCAATCTCTTCCGATAGGTCATGGCTGTGAAAATCCTATAGACGCTATGTACGCATGGTGTCACGATGAGCGGAAATCAACTTGATGGCAACTAGCAACCACAACAAGGTAGTTAATACAGCTAGCATCTATTATTTCCTAGTCACCGGGCAAGTCCCAAGGATACAAAACTGAATAAACAATTCTTCTCTTAAGAAGTCATAAACCATCATGTATCATACATGTTGTTGTTGTTGTTAGGTGCTGTTGAGACGGTTCCGGCTCACAGCGACCCTATGCACAACAGAACAAAACACTGCCCAGTCCTGCTCCAACCTTAAAATTGTTGTTATGCTTGAGCTCATTGTTGCAGCCACTGTGTCAATCCACCTCATTGAGGGTCTTCCTCTTTTCCGCTGACCCTCTACTTTGCCAACCATGATGTCCTTCTCCAGGGACTGATCCTCCCTGACAACATGTCCAAGGTATGTAAGACGCAGTCTTCCCATTCTTGCTTCTAAGGAGTATTCTGGTTGTACTTCTTCCAAGACAGATTTTTTTGTTCTTTTGGCAGTCCATGGTATATTCAATATTCTTCGCCAACACCACAATTCAAAGGCATCAATTCTTCTTCTGTCTTCCTTATTCATTGTCCAGCTTTCACATGCATATGATGCACTTGAAAATACCATGGCTTGGGTCAGGAACACCTTAGTCTTCAAGGTGACATCTTTGCTTTTCGACACGTTAAAAAGGTCCTTTGCGGAAGATTTACCCAATGCAATGTGTCGTTTGATTTCTTGACTGCTGCTTCCATGGCTGTTGATTGTGGATCCAAGTAAAATGAAATCCTTGACAACTTCATTCTTTTCTCTGTTTATCATGATGTTGCTCATTGATCCAGTTGTGAGGATTTTTGTTTTCTTAATGTTGAGGTGTAATCCATACTGAAGGCTGTGGTCTTTGATCTTCATTAGTAAGTGCTTCAAGTCCTCTTCACTTTCAGCAAGCAAGGTTGCGTCATCTGCATGATGTTGTTTATGAGTCTTCCTCCAACCCTTATGCCTTATTCTTCTTCATATAGTCCAGCTTCTCGGATTATTTGCTCAGCATACAGATTGAATAGGTATGGTGTAAGGATACAACCCTGACGTACACCTTTTCTGACTGTAAACCAACCAATATCCCCTTATTCTGTCTGAACAACTGCCTCTTGATCTATTTAAAGGTTCCTCATGAGCACAATTAAGTGTTCTGGAATTCCCATTCTTTGCAATGTTATCCATACTTTGTTATGATCCACACAGTCAAATGCCTTTGCATAGTCAATAAAACAGAGGTAAACATCCTTCTGGTATTCTCTGCTTTCAGCCAGGATCCATCTGACATCAGCAATGATATCCCTGGTTCCACATCCTCTTCTGAAAGCAGCCTGAATTTCTGGCAGTTCCCTGTCGATATACTGCTGCAGCCGTTTTTGAATGATCTTCAGCAATATTTTGCTTGTGTGTGATATTAATGATATTGTTCTATAATTTCCACATTTGGTTGGATCACCTTTCTTAGGAATATGCATAAATATGGATCTCTTCCAGTCAGTTGGCCTGGAAGCTGTCTTCCATATTTTTTGGCATAGATGAGTGAGCACCTCCAGCACTACATCCATTTATTAAAACATCTCAATTGATATTCCGTCAATTCCTAAAGCCTTGTTTTTCACCAGTACCTTCAGAGCAGCTTGTCAGTTTGTTGTACTGTGGGGACTTGCGTGTTGCTGTGATGCTGGAAGCTATGCCACCAGTATTCAGATACCAGCAGGGTCACCCATGGAGGACAGGTTTCAGCTGAGCTTCCAGATTAAGACAGACTAGAAAGAAAGACCTGGCAGTCTACTTCTCTAAAGCATTAGCCAGTGAAAACCTTATGAATAGCAGTGGAACATTGTCTGATATTGTGCTGGAAGAAGAGCCCCCCAGGTTGGAAGTCACTCAAAAGGCGACTGGGGAAGAGGTACCTCCTCAAAGTAGAGTTAATCTTAATGATGTGGATGAAGTAAAGCTTTTGGGGCCTTCATTTGCTGATGTGGCAAGACTCAAAATAAGAAGAAACAGCTGCAAACATCCACTAATAACTGGAACGTGGAATGTACAAAGTATGAACTTAGGAAAATTGGAAATTGTAAAAAATGAGATGGAATGCATAAAGATCAATATCCTAGGCATTAGCGAGCTGACATGGACTGGTATTGGCCATTTTGAATTGGACAATCATATCGTCTACTATGTTGGGAATGACAACATGAAGAGGAAAGGTGTTGCATTCATCGTCAAAAAGAACATTTCAAGATCTATACTGAAGTACAACACGGTCAGTAGTAGGATAATATCTATACACCTACAAGGGAGACCAGTTAATATGACCGTCATTCAAATTTAGGCACCAACCGCTAGGGCCAAAGATGAAGAAATAGAAGATTTTTATCAGCTGCTGCAGTCTGAAATTGATCGAATATGCAGTCAGGATGCATTGATAATTACTGGAGATTGGAATGCGAAAGTTGGAAACAAAGAAGAGGGATTGGTAGTTAGAAAATATGCCCTTGGTGATAGAAACAATGCTGGAAATGGAATGATAGAATTTTGCAAGACCAACGACTTTGTCATTGCAAATACCTCCTTTCACCAACAGTGACTATACACATGGACCTTACCAGATGGAGCACACAGGAATCAAATCGACTACCTCTGTGGAAAGAGATGATGGAAAAGCTCAATATCATCAGTCAGAACAAGGCCAGAGGCCAACTGTGGATCAGACCATCAATAGCTCATATGCTAGTTCAAGCTGAAACTAGAAAATCCGAGCAAGTCCACTAGAGTCAAAATACAACCTTGAATATATCCCACCTGACTTTAGAGACCTTCTCAAGAATAGATTTGATGTGTTGAACACTAGTGACTGAAGACCAGACGAGTTGTGGAATGACGTCAAGGGCATCATACATGAGGCAAGCAAGAGGTCATTGAAAACACAGGAAAAAAAGAAAAGACTGAGATGGATGTCAGAGGAGACTCTGAAACATCCTTACTAACATCAAGCAGCTAAAGCAAAATGAAGAAATGATGAAGTAAAAGAACTGAACAGAAGATTTCGAAGGGTGGCTCGAGAAGACAAAGTAAAATATTATAATAACATGTGCAAAGAGCTGGAGATAGAAAACCAAAAGGGAAGAACACGCTCGGCATTTCTCAAGCTGAAAGAACTGAAGAAAAAATTCAAGCCTCGAGTTGCAATAGTGAAGGACTCTATGAGGAAAATATTAAATGACACAGGAAGCATCAAAAGAAGATGGAAGGAATATACAGAGTCATTATACCAAAAAGAATTGGTTGATGTTCAACCATTTCAAGAGGTGGCATATGATCAGGAACCCATGGTACTGAAGGAAGAAGTCTAAGCTGCTCTGAAGGCATCGGTGACAAACAAGGCTCTAGGAATTGATGGAATATCAATCGAGATGCATCATACATGGCAGACACTGTATTATTGATCCAAAATGGATACAGTGAAACCATAGAGAGGAATCTTTTAGAGTTCTCCAAGAAATAGTGTTTTTACACAAATACGACCACACACCTTCTATGGTTGCTTGCCAGCTACGCCCTTCCCTAGTGAGGTATTTTCATAAGCATTACTGAGATAAACCCCACATCCTCTTGGCTGGCTTTAATTTGTTGCATACTGATTGTCAGAGCCATCATTTAAGCTCAGCATCTTAAGGAGGAGGTCTGTAATGTAATATTTCCTTCTCACATTATACTAAAACCAAAAACCAAACCCATTGCGATCGAGTGGACATTGACTCATAGCGACCCTATAGGACAGAGTAGAACTGTCCCAGAGGGTTTTCAAGGAGCACCTGGTAGATTCCAACTGCCAACTTTGGTTAGCAGCTGTAGCTCTTAACCACTATGCCACCATAGTTTTCTCTCACGTGATAGATATTTTTATTTCTGAGAATGTGTCTACAATTTCACATGAAAAAATAAGTTACCGTATTTTTACACAAATAATGCATTTTCTGCGTTTCTTTGCCAACCGCACCTTCCCCCCCAACCCATGAGGTATTTTCATAAGCGTGCTACCCTAATTTTTTTTTTTAAGGCAACATATAAAAAAACATGGCAAAGCAGTGCTTATGAAAATATCTCGAGGGAGGAGGGCACAGGTGGCAAACAAACGTAGGTGTGCATTATCTGCATAAAATTACAATACTTAAAGCACATATTAGTTGCATTATGAAAAAATGATCTAAGATATAATGAAGAAATTTATGAATATCCAGATGTGCTATTATATGTTGAATTAACAACAAAGCTAATTTCTAATGCAACAGGAGGAGTAGAATATAGAGCATTGTCTTTTAATGTTTGATTTGTGCTTTTTTTCTCTAAAATACTAATTTTGACTGTTGGAGCTATCTTCATCGCTCTAAAAATTATGATTTTGATGGCTTTACAACTCTAGTAGCATATATATATATACGTGTGTGTGTGTGTTTATGTATGTAAGGAGCCCTGATCGTGCAGTGGTTAAAGTGCTCAGTAGCTAACCCAAAAATTGGCAGTTTGAACCCACCAACTGCACCATGAACAAAGATGTGGCAATCTGCTTCCATAAAGATTACTGAAGCCCTACAGGGCAGTTCTACTCTGTCCTATAGGATTGCTATGAGTTGGAATCGACTCAATGGCAATGGGTTTAGTTTATACGCGTACATGTATGTATGTGTGTGTATGTATCTGAATATGTATTGAGACAACAAACAATTGCTGTTATATTGCATGCAGCTTCCTGTAAGTCTCTTCTCTGATAGAAAGGCAGAGAGTTCTGTTAGACTTTTTCTTCCTTGAAATAAAAAGGCAATATGAATACAGAGACAGGTTTTCCTATTTGCATTTGACAAACCAAGGACTTAGTTTGGAAAGGTAAAAGAGGAAGCAGTGACCTTTGTTCCTTTCTGACCTGATATATTTTCCAGGTGCCTTTTTTTTACTTATTACTTACTTGTTGAGTGGTCTCCCCCTGGGGAAATGCAGATTTCACAGCAGGGGTGAAGTATGAAGCTATTGCTCTAAAGAAATTAGGAAGGAAATCGACTGTCCACAGAATCTGGGGACACCACCAAATGCTCTTCTCTCAAGTGGCCAAGCTCAAGGTGACTTTGTCAGAAAAAACGCATCTTTCAGAAAACAGCTTCAGGAAGTTATTTAACTTGAAAGAAAATAATCACATCTCTATCTGCAATTGCACTGTGATGTAAGAAGGAAAGCCTGATAAGATGGCAGCACACCTCTGAGATGCTGGGTTTCTGTTTCAACATCTGAAAATCAAATTATGTGTCATGCTAAAGCTTTTTATTTATCAATTACTTCACAAATTCCAAGCCCATGGCCTATTTCAGAATACCCATAGAGCACAGCATCATCTCCACTGGGCAGTTTCACATGATGTTCTCTTGGCTTAAATTACGAAAGATCATTCAGATAGAAAATACACAATGGACTCTCTTATCATTCAGAACACAGACTCCATTCAAGCAATGAAATAGGTTTCAAATTCATTTCTTAGCATTTCCAGGTGTATCTCTATTGCAGTATTATACAATTTTTGTCTAGTTTTTTGCTATCATGTCTCACAGATAGCTTTATTGATTACATGACAAATAAGTCACTCAGCTTATAAGTACCATGTTATTTGAAATTTCTATTCAAGGTTTTCTGGACCATTCTCCTTTACAAATAGAGTCACTTTCTTCTTATTTATTCTACTGAATATAACCAAAGTAGATACAAAGGAAGTGATACTAGCTTTCCCAGGTAAGAAATAAAACTGACTTGTGTTCTCTCATTGGCTCAGTATGGAAGAAAAGTTCTGAACACTCAAGATTTATGTATCTTACTTTTTTTCTATTTAAAATTATAGTATTTCCTAACCATGAAACCAAAAACAAATTGCTGTCAAGTTAATTCCGAATCATCGAGACCCTATAGAACAGAATAGAACTGCCCTATAGGGTTTCCAAGGCTGTAATCTTTACAGAAGCAGACTGCCACATCTTTCTCCCCCACAGCAGCTGGTGGGTTCACACCAGCAACCTTTCAGTTAGTAGCCAAGCTCTTAACCACTGTGCTACCAGAGCTCCTTACTCCTATAAACATGATGCGAACCATTCAATTTTGATATTTTAAATAAGAAAATGATATTTATCTTTGAATAACTATCTCAGGATGAGTTAAAAATAATCGGCTTTGTCACAAAGTAATTTACAATGCAATTTTGTAACATCACTTTGCATTTATAAGATGTTGACCCATATTACTGACCACATCTGCAAACTGTTCAAATATCTCTTTTTAACCAACAAAATGGATCAATTCAAAAGTGAGCAAGTAGACTCAGAGAGGAACATGGGTAAATTAAAGAAAACACAAAAGAACAAGGAATAGCCAGTAGATGAAGACAGAAACATGTCTGAGTGTTGAAAGAGTTATCCTTTAATCTGTAAGCATTTACTCTGCTGCTTGAAGACACCAGGAACCACAGTCCATGTCGGGTTTCATTTCTGACCTGAAGAGCTTATGGAGTAATGCTAGTGCTTGCAGTCAAGGTGAAGGGTGGAATTCACTCTTGTAATAATACATCAGAATACACTATGATTGAGGCTCCCCTGAGTTCAGTACAGTGAGTGGGTTCACTAATGCTTGTGTAGTGCATACATGCTACAATAAAGTCGGATGGCAGGAGTCACAAGTCAGCAGGTGACAAAGCCTTAACTCTGGAGATAACTAGACTAGGAGAGTCAGGAGAAGTCACAAAGAAGGTAGATTTTAAGGTAAACCCAGAAGGAAAATTAGGAATTTACCAGACCACCAAATGTAGGCAAGAACAGAGTGTGGGCAGATGGGCAGAAAGGTTAAAAAAAAAAAAGAAGAAGAAGAAAACAGCAAGCATAAAATTACGGTTTTAAATAGGGAAATGGCATAATTTGGAAACAAAATGCTCTGACCCATCTGGGACAGCGCTGGGCGTGCTGAGCTTGGTGACGAGATGCGGCTGCAGCTCAGGGATGTGCCTCTGAGAAACGTTTGTTTGAAGTTGGCTGGAGCATATTACTAAGCAGCACCAAGTGACAGGTTCAATTTCTGTAGACTAAATATCTAGGTCCTCTTTTACAGCTATAACCTAATATTTCTTGATTTGTTTAGCTGTCTTCAAAATTGATGACTCTGCTTACAAGCAGGGCTGAAAGAGGCCAGCTCGATACATCAGTTTAATTCTATCATAAAAAAAAAATAAATAAAACAATGGAACATTGGTGTCCTCTATATAAAAAGGACAGATTACACATACATACAAACTCTCAGAGTTGGCAAAGACTTTTAGAATTACATAGCCCAGCTCATTTATTTTTCAAAGTCAGAATGTGGGTTAGTACTCGCAACAGTGAAATGACTTGTCCACTGTGGCACAATTAGTATTTGTAGCAGAGCTGAGAATTTACTCACACGACAACTTAGATGCACAAAAAAAGAAGAAAAAAAGCAGCTTATTCCTTTTTGTATACCTCATCTAATTTTGCTCAAGAATCATCCATTCCACCCTCGCCCCATTAAAAACTGGGCTAGTTTGGTTTAAAGCTTAGCTTGAACTCTAGGTCTTTTCCAGTCCTGGCGTCTAAACGTAGCTGTTTACTTTCAGATTTCTTGCCATCCTCCTTCTCTTACCCACAGTGGCCTCTTGAGTTACCATATTCCCAAGCTCATGCAGTAGAGTCATCCTGAGATGCACACTTGTGTCCTCACTCAATGCCCTTGTCCACTTGTTCATTGTTTCACATGCTAGCAATGTGGCTAAATTTGGAGGAGAATTCAACTCATAGGGTGGTCTACCCTAACTAGGTCCAGAAACAGTAGTGATCAATGGCCGATTTGCCTCCTTTCAGCTCCACCTTGCACTGTAAACCCCTCTGTGCCCCTGATCTAGGCAGTCCACCTGCAGAATCACTGACCCATCAGTAACCTGGGCCACATGGCAGACCTACCAGCTCTCCACTCCGCCAACTTCTAAGGCCCTCCTTGGGAGTCAAGAGCATGTGGTACCATCTATCTCCCACAGGAAGGAAGAGTGACTCAAGAATGCCAAAACTTCAGCCTCCACAACCCATGTAATCACACTGTCTCCTACTGTATCACTGCATTTGCCCTAATTTGGCCATCCCAAACTGTCTCAAGGAGAGTGTGCTAAGGCAAACCCCTCCCTGAGTCCCAGACATTACTCCAGTGAAAAACTCCTATTCCAGGCATTTCCAGACCACCTATCTAACATAGCTGACTTGAACAGAAGTTCATATCTGCCTCACCTGCCTCCTTCCTGATTAGTTTCACAATCCTCTAGCCTCCATAAAGAAGGTTTAAGGCTTTCTCTTCCTCCAGTTCATCCTCCGTATTCCTTTGGACAGCGAACCTGTTCCAAAGTTAGCCTTTATTGGTGGAAAGGATAAAATCACTACATAAAAAAGGAACTCTTTCATCTGAGTTCTCAGGGTTTGTCTTTTCATATTCTTTGGGAAATCTTTTACATTTTGAGTAATTTTACATATTGCAAAATTCTACTTGCAGTAACAGAATAATTCTTTGTCTTAGTATTTCTTTTATAACTATTAGAATCTTTTGACTACAACCCCAGAAAGGTACATGACTTGGGCTGACTAGAAAAATACCAGGGCAGCTTGATGCAAAAAAAGATACACAACTTCTGTTGTGTACGGAAGAAAGGAATGAATTAATGAATTAAATTGAGATTAGATACATTTAAGGAGTTAAAATCATATCCTATGCTCTAATTTAAAATGCCACTAAGTATGATAAATCAGTTATTTCACATGACAGGAGGGGTTAGTGTTTGTTAGAAACTTTGTATCCAAGGAAAAAATAATGTCTACCAGCCTTCAATAATGTTCTACTTGATTTTGGGGGGAAAAATAAGCAAATGAGTGATGGCCTGAAAATACAATTTTTTTTTTTCTTTTGCAGGGATGGGAGGTGTTTGGAGATGGGAGAGAACTGACCCAAAAGTGGAAATGGAAAATATAAGGCCAAGAGAAAACTGGGTCAAGATTAACAAGTGACAATGAGTGGAAAGACATGAATAATTTTTAAGAGGCTTGAGAAAATTGAACATCGTAGGATAGATACATAAAGGAATTGGAAGGCTCCTGGGAACAACGAGAAAACAGCTAGAAATGATTTTCCTATGAAGTAATAACAGAATCCACGTAGGAAGCTGAATTTAAGAAACTCTATTTGTTTTTTTTATTTGTCATAGACAGTCTATATTTATTTCTTAAGGGTAATCAATGGCAGCCCAGTTAGGGAATTATGCAAATCGATCAAAGACCGAGATCACTTTTATTACTGTGTGATTTGAAACAGAGCACATGTGGCTTATCTAACAAACTTAGTAGAACATATTCTTTAGAGTGTTGTATCATTGAAATGCAAATGGTATTTGTAATGCAGAGAAGAGAGGTTTGATGTTATTGTTTTACACTTTGAGATACAGGGTGTTCCTAGCCTGGTGTTCCTTACCTTGTTTGGAAACTGGTTAGCACAGCTTCTGACTACCTAAATTCTCTGTATCATTCATTTTTGGTATGTCTAAGATTTTAACTTAGTTACCTCTGTCCTTTTTCCCAGTTTCCCTTTTCTGATAACTGTGGACTGAAGTTTCCTGAAAAGCCAGTGAAGAAGGTCATGTTAGCTTTGCAGGCATGGTTGCTGGGTATGGAATCACATGAGATGTTTCATGCTCATACATTTTCTCAGTGTTATTCACATAGCATCTCCTACTTGCTTGGGCTTGTTCTAATCTGTGGTTTAGACAGTTGGAACAAGGCACATGGCCCCTGTCATCCTGTGGCATATAGTCTTCCTAGGAAACAGCTATTAATCACATATCAAATGGCTCAGTGCTGAGTGCACCACCTTGATGCTTGAGTAAATACAGTGGAATGGTAAGTAGCTCTTGAGCCTTTTAAAGAGATAACTATCTAAGCTACCTAGGTAAGGGACATTGGCCAACCACTGACCTCCATGTTCTTTGGACAGATTTCATAAATAAGTTCCCTTTTAAAAAATCAAGTAGAAAAAAATATGTCTTTTCCTTGGGTGGTACTATGCCAGAGCACATGAATTGGTCAGGAGCTTTTGTACCGAGCACAATCTACACAGCGAAACCTGGTGGTCCTAGACATAGAATCATCTATAAAAGGAGAATACTGCTGTGGGAAATGATTCTCTGAGATACTTTCTGAAAGTATTGATTTTTAAATCAAATTCTTAGAATTTCAGGAATAATTAAATATACAAATATATTTACAGATCAGTTTTATTAAGACATAAAATGTTGCAACTTACTAGATATTAATTTTAATTTAAAAAAAAATTTTTTTTTTTTTAATTTTATACCTGTAGTCCCTTGGTGGTGAGGAAGGTTAATGTGAGTTAATGTACTCAGCTACTAACCAAAAAGTTGGTGATTCAAGTCTACCCAGAGTCACTCTGGAAGAAAGGCTTGGCCATCTACTTCCGAAAAATCAGCCACTGAAAACCTTATAGAGCATGGCTCTGCCCTGACACACATGAGGTCACCATGATTTGGAATCTGCTTGACAGCAACTAGTAGAAGTGGCAGATTTTATACTTAGCCACACCTTTAGCTTTAGAACACCCCTGGGGTTCTTGTGGACATTCAAAGTGATAAACACTAAATAGCATTTTAAGAAGCCTTCACAAAGCTAAGCTCTTCATAAAACCAAAAACCCAGTGCCGTCGAGTCGATTCGACTCATAGCGACCCTATAGGACAGGGTAGAACTTCCCCACAGAGTTTCCAAGGAGCGCCTGGTGGATTCGAACTGCTGACCCTTTGGTTAGCAGCCGCAGCACTTAACCACTACACCACCAGGGTTTCCAAGTTCTTCATAGACATGTGCTATTTATGTAGACTCCATTTTAAATGAAGTCTCTTTTGATTTTATTCATAAAAGCTCTTTTTGCTATTCAATACAGCAACAAAATAACAGAACCTTTCCATTGAACTATAAAATCAAAAACAGACATAATCTAATGTTATGCCTGCATCTAACACTCAATTTACTTAGTAGGTTTCATTAGTTCATCATAGCTTTGTTCAGCCTTTTGCTCCCCCCACAATGGCCTTTTCCCTTTTTATTTCACATTGTCTACTTATACTACAGAACCCTGGTGGCACAGTGGTTAAGAGCTTGGCTACTAACTAAGAGGCTGGCAGTTCAAATCCACCAGGCACTCCTTGGAAACCCTATGCGGAAGTTCTCCTCTGTCCTATAGGGTTGCTATGAGTCAAAATCGACTCCCAGTGTTTCAAAATCCTCCTTGCTGGCACCTGTCAACCTCTGACCTCCTTTTCCCTCTGGGTAGCTTTCCAAATGAAATCACAGCATCCTTTCCACCCATTTCTTTGGTGTATCATTCTCACTGCTTTTAGTAAGTGTACATTGGTAGAATCTGACATTTCATCAGTCATGTCTTCTAGTAGATCTTGTCATCTCTCAGAGCTACTGCATCTTCAAGTTCTTGAACTCTGAAATTCCTCTTTCTGACAACATAATTCTATTTGATTTCCCAACTCCTCCCTCCACTTTTTTTTTTTAGGGAGGCTCTTTTTATAAAAAGCACATTCTTGCACAACTCAGGTGAAAAAAATATGGGTAATTATTTTTGGGTGGTTAATTTTGTTTAGACCAGTGTAGAACTTAAAACTGGCACCTAATATAGGTCAATAACTAAGTCAGAGCAGTGGTTTCAAGTGTAGCTTATGGAGTTGAGGATACAGAGCCTAGGTATCAAAATGGAGACTCTCTCTCCATTTGTTTCTCGTTTCTGCGTGCTTTTGTTTTTCTTTGTTCTCTTTGCATGGGAGAACTTTCTCTCCTCCTAAAAATAGTCTGTCTTCATATGAATGGAAACCCTACTGGCATAGTGGTCAAGAGTTTGGCTGCTAACCAAAAGGCCGGCAGTTCGAATCCACCAGGAGTTCCTTGGAAACCCTATGGGGGAGATCTACTCCGTCCTATAGGATCACTATGAGTCAGAATTGACTTGAAGGCAGTGAGTTTGGTTTTAGTGGGTCACGTGAATAGGAAGACTGATACCAGCATCTCAGTTTAGCAATGACCAGAGAAAGGAGAGTTTCTGCCTACCAAAGTCCAAATAACAATCCTAAGGCAAACATCTGATTGGTTCTGCTTGGGTCACATCCTACTTCTTGGACCAATCATTCTTGTCAAGGGGATGGAATACAATCATTGGTTAGGCTTGGGTCCTATGCATGCTTCTATGGCCAGTGTTCAGAGTTTATTCGGAGAAGAAGGGGAATAGAAAAATTTACCAAAATGATTGAACAACTCAACCTACTCTACCAAGATAATTTATCTCTCTCTATCTCAGTCTCAGGGATTACTTGATTTCTCACTCATGAAATTTTTTGTTTTAGACTTTCTCGTACCCATAATTTGTGCTACTCCATATTTTCTCTCCATCCTTAAAATTTAGCTTTAGTTCCTAATTCTAGCTGACTCAGTAACATACTTTCCCAGTCCTAAATTATCAAAAGAGAATTTGATTTGCCAGTTCTCTTTTTATTTTTATGTTTTGTAGTAGATACTAGTCAACCTATGAGAGCCACACTTCCTTCCCAGCCCCCAGTCCAGGGAGGAGAATCTTTTAATACAGAACACAGTTATTGAGGGTGGCAGGGGTTTTGGATTAAACAGGTGTCATTAGCTTCACCATGACCTTCAGGTCACCTTCCCATTCTGGTCCACTATACTTTCCTCCCCAACATTGATATGGCAGCTATTTCCATGAGGCTATCACGAGAATTTGCAAATTCTTAACCACTTAAACCAAAAAACCCAAACCACCTTGCGTGAAGTCAATTCCTACTCATGGTAACCCCAAGTGTTTCAGGGTAGTGGTGCTCCATAAGGTTCTCAAGGCTGTGACCTTTCAGAAGCAGATTGCCAGGACTTTCTTCCGAGGGCCTTTGGGTGGGTTCAAACCACCAATCTTTTGGTTAGTAGGTGAGCACTTAACTGTTTTTACTACCCAGACACTCTTTCTTAACTGCTTAGGTGCTCTTTCGTTTTCCCTCAATGATTAGTTTTGTGGAAATTAAAATTTAAATGCTTTAAATAAATTAAAAATAAGGGAAGCTTTAGTTTTATTGGCATCCTTGGCACTCTATTTATGAACAAGACTAGTCCACAATACATCTGTTAGAGAACAGTTAATTGATCAGGGAGTTCACATTCATTTATTAAAATCAAATCACTAGAACATATTAGGAAACAATATTGTCTAGCTCCAATATTCTCTTCTCCAGCTCCTAAATCCATCACCTTTTAGGTCAAATTGGCTGCTTCATTTTGGACTCTTCCCAAAGCTCTCTTGATAAGTAGACATTTCATTTGCATACAAAAAGCCACACAGCATGGCTGAGTAACCAACCATCTGGCCCAGGCAATTTATCTGGATTATTACTGAACTGTACAGAACTATGTAAATATATATTCCTAAAATTCCAACTGCTCACTTATCCATCTGCCTTAGTGCCTTTCCTCTCAGTGACTCCAAGCAGACAGGATCATTTACTCTCCTTAACACACACACACACACACACACACGCACAATGTTCCCGCTCCATTGACAGTAGTAGTGAAAGTCAAATCAGAAAGTTGGGTCAGTTGGGCCACTGCCAGTGTGTGCTGTTCAAACTCAGTCAGGCTTTGTAGCCGTTCACTTGCCTTTTACTAATCTTCAGTTGAATCCCCATCACATTGTCTTACTTTTCCCAGTGCAAACTCCAAAATGTTTGCATTCTCCTCCAGTCCTGGTATAGCTCGCAAATACCACAGTTTTTTGTTTTGTTTTAAACCTTTTGTTTTTGCATGCCGTCTCCTCTGCCTGGAATAACACTTCTTTGACTTTGCCTTGATCCTTTAAGACTGGTTTTGGGTGTCAAATCCTATAATTGCTTCTGACCACCCTATCCCCTGAGCTTGGGTTAAACACACTCTCTCATTGCTCCCATAATACTCATTTTATATATATTGCTATATATTGATTTTGTTTTACTTAAAATATCTTCTTTAGTACTTTATGTATCCTTTGATGGCAGGAACAATATAATATGTATACCCAGCACCCAGTGCCGTCAAATCGATTCTGGCTCATGGTGACCCTATAGTGTACATATCCCTAATCTCTCACAAAGTACGTGTCCTTTAAACAGCACTCCATGATATTTATTGAATGGATGAATAAATGAGTCAATGAATGAATAGTTGCATAGGGGCAGCAAAACTCTCAAGAAATTGACCCTTGAAATACGCTCAGTAACCTCCTTCATAAAATTCTAAAACCTTTTTCAGCCCAAAGACACAAAGCTAGTTATGCTGTCCTCCTGTTTCTTTCATACGGAGACAATGAATCATGCCAAATTACAGCTCCTAAGACCTTTCAGCTAGTGCAAAATGCCCTGTAGGACATTCATCTTTCATATTGCATTATATTTTTAAATGATAATTGTTGTCATAAATGTTCTTACCCACATTTCAGCTAGTTAAAAATTTTGCCTGCGTCAATAAAATGAAAGATGCCAGATTGTTTACAGATGAATTAATCATAGCATTATCCCTGGAACTTTTAAATTACATCAATTACATTGCATTTAGCATCAAAAATAACCTGCATATTAAACAAATGGAATCTTTTCTCCTATTAATACAAATTAAATCATTAACTACCACTACTTGAATAGCAATGTGGCTGCAGTCAATCTGTCCCAGGACAGATAAGAAATCTTGCTCTGTCACAAAATATATACCAGCCTCTCAGAGGCCTCGTCAATCTTGATGGAATTTGGGATCATTCGTTTTCTTTAGGAGTTCATCTATGGATTGATTATAACATTTAGATGTGGTAGACTGTGTCATGCTGAGAGCTCAAGAGAGCTATGTGCAATAACTCTGCATTAAAGAACTCAATGCTTAGGCGTCTTTGTTCAAGCCTGACTTTTTAGCTTCCAATTTAACTTTTCAGATAATTAAAATATTGGGATTTAATTGATGCATGTTTTTTAAGCAGCAGCTTTCCAGGGTCTGAATCAAGTCAAGCAGAGCCTCAAAGAAATTATTTCCAGTGTCTTCTGTGAATTTTATATACATATATATATAAAAAAAAAAAAATTTTATAGTAATGATGAAAGTAAGTAAATGAAAATGTTGTTTAAATATACTGTCCTCAGAATGTTTGTAGAAAAAATGGAAAAGAAGTAATTCATTATGCTAACTTCTTTGGCATTACCCTTTAGATATTAAAGAATACAAACACAAGCCTTACATAATATAATTCATAAAGTTTATCCTCTCCGTCACAGTGGTGTAAGGAATGTCTGGGGTCTTCAAAGCTTGTGAGAGGCCAAATAAAATAAAACTATTGGTCTCTATTCTTCTGAGAAAAAGAAAAGGAAGGAAAGCTGAGAGTCAGAGAAGAAACCACACTATAGGACCAAACGTCTTCATGAACCATGGCCTCCTCTACCTTGAGACCGGAAGAACTAGATAGTGCTTGGCTACCACTACTGACAGTTCTGATCAGGATCACAATGGATTGATTTTGATAGAAAGGAGAAAAATGTGGAACAGAACTTCAAATTCTCAAAGAATCCAGACTTACTGAACCCATTGAGACTTGAAGAATCATTGAAACTATTTTCCTGAGATACTCTTTAAACCTTGAAATGAAACTATCCCCTTGAAGTCAGCTTTTAACTAAATAACAAGTTAGCTCAAAAGGTAAAGAATGTCACCCTTGAGTACTGCACACTTTTTTAAAAAAAGTTATCTATATGAGACCAAATGGGCAACAGTTACTTTAAAGCACAAATGAGAAGGTTGAGGGGCAGTGAAACTAGGTAAATGAGAATGGAACAACTAGAATGGAAATAAGGACAATGTTGACACAATGCGAAGAATGTAACCAATGTCACTGAAGATTATGTGTAGAAATTGTTGAATGAGAACTTGTTTTGCTGTGTATACATTCATCAAAAAAAACTTTCCAAAACCCAAATTTATCTATACTCTCTAAATATAAAATCAAATAACAACAAAAAGCCCAGTTTTAATATATAACCAAAGATTTGTCATCACACCTGTCTGTAAGTACCAGCTTTCTTTGATAAAAAAAAAAAAAAAAAATTACATAGTGGAAATGCAGAAGTTGGAATCTTAGACCCCTGGGAGCTACTCCTTCCCATTATGGGCTGTTCTTTGCAGTCTCTAGCTTCACCAGGTCCCACCTTGTTGGGCTTCTTGATAGAAAAGGAAAAGGAATTTCTGGAGCTATTGGCAACCCTCAACACCACAGCATCATAATTAACACTCTGGCAAAACGTGGAAAAAAAAAAAAAAAAAAAAACCCTAACTCACAGCAATTCAAGGTATGCTTTAAGAGTTCAAGCCTTGTCGGTATCAAATGATGATTTGGGGTGGATTTTGCACTCCATGATGGTACCCTAATATTAATTTTTTTCTACTTACTTAAGTCTTTGAGAAAACAGGCTATAAGCAATCAAAGAAGTAAACCTAAAATAGGAGAGCAGAGAGAGCCTCTGTCATAATTAAGGGGATATAACTGCCAGTTTGCTCAAGTAGCTCATTATCTTAGTGTAATTTTTAACAACACCCATGTTGACTCAAAAATGTGCCATTTTAGGTCGTGTTACACAGCCACTCAATCTTGGGTCCTTTCTAGAGCAGCAATGACAGCCATGAAAGTGCCATAGTAGGAGGAGTGAGGTCAGTGTAAGAGCTGAAACCACAGGTCTCCTCAAGGTCAGTCCACAGAAGTAAGGGTGGTGGCAGAATTAGAAGTTGAGGGCTTAATACAACTGTACTCACTCTCTTCTTCATCCCTGGATGTTTCTGGTTTGATTTTATACAGATTTATAGTTCTCGCATATAACACACACAAACAAATCAACAAAATTCTCATTTGAAACTTTAAATCTCCCTTTTACTACCAATATTAATTTGTGTTTCCAGAAAAACTGAGCCTGGAACAAGGAATTGGTTACAGAGAGCTTATTGAGATATGATTTAAGGAAGCCACAGTAAGTGAACAGAGAAAAAAAAAATTCCATTAAAAGGGCATAGCATCATGGTCACCACTCTCAGGGCCTTTGAACTATGTATCTAAAGAACAGCATGCTAGAGCATTTATCCACAAGTTTCTGTGTCCCAGAGGTTAAGGTTCCGGAAGTTCCTGTGTCCTGAGGTGGTAACCCCCGCCCCCGGCCCAAAAAGCCATGTTTGTCAGCTTACCAGTAGAGTAGGCTCACACAGCACTGGAGAAGGCCCGAGAGCAGAAAGCAGATTGACTCATGACAGGCCTTGGAGGTGGGGCTCTGCTACTTGTCCCTTCAATCTGCTTCAGCCAGGACTCAATGCCTATCGCTCCACTAGCATTGCTCTCATTACTGCCAACCTGTTAGAGATAAATAAAGTAATATCAGTGTAGGAGCCTCTAACCTCAATATTTAATCACCGTTAACCCACAGCATTGAGAGGAATGGAGCGACACGTTTAGGACATGGGATGGTGGCCCAGTTTTCATTTTCCTCGAACTTTCAGCAGTATTTGTCAGTTGCCCACTTTCTTCTTCTTAAAAGATAATCTTCCACCTTTTTTTTTTCCGATGACAAAATTCTTCCTTGTTTTCCTGTAATTTCATTACTGTTTTCTCAGTCTCTTTTGTGGATTTCTCTTAATCTTGTTTTTACTGTTGAATGATATGGGGTCAATTCCAACTCATGGTGAACCCATGCGAAAGAGTATAACGTTATCATAGGGCTTCCTAGGCTGTAATCTTTATGGAAGCAGATTACCAGGTCTTTCTTCCTCAGTGCCACTGGGTGGGTTCGCACTGCAAACCTTTGGGTTACAGACAAATGTTTGACCATTACACCACCAAATCTCCTTCTGTCTTATTCTAAACACTGGAATTTTTGGATCTAGTCTTAGACACTCTGCTCTTCTCATTCCATTCTCCCTTTCTAATAATGTTGTTTTGTTGTTCTCTATTTCTATTACCTTTTTACAATTACTTGTTTATTGTCTGCCCAGCCCCCCCCAGAAAAACCGAGGAAGTTATAATTTCCAAAGCAATATCTTTCTTAATCCTATTGTGCAAAGATCTACCTTCTTAATCATTTTCAAACATAATTTGACTGTTCACAATGATATTTACCCAGTGACTGACAAAATAACCACGTTTTTATTATTAGAAAGTAGTAAAATGTGATTAAACCGTCACTAACCCCTTTTTTTGGTTATGTAAAAGAAGGAACAAATCCACCATCTTAGTCATCTGGTGCTGCTAAAACAGAAATACCACAAGTGATGGCTTTAACAAAGAGAAATTTATTTTCTCACAGTCTAGTATATTACAAGTCCAAATCCAGGGTGTCGAATTCAGGGGAAGCCTTTCTCTCTGTGTAAGCCCTGGAGGAAAGTCTTTGCCCTCAATCTTCCCCTGGTCGAGGAGCTTCTCAGACGCAGGGACCCCGTGTCCAAAGGATGCGCTCTGCTCCTGGTGCTGCTTCCTTGGTGATATGAGGTCTCCAACTTTCTGCTTGCTTCCCTTTCCTTTTATCTCTTGAGAGATAAAAGGTGGTGCAGGCCACACCCCAGAGAAACTCTCTTTACTTTGGATCAGGGAGGTGACCTGAGTAAGGGTGGTGTTACAATCCCACCCTAATCCTCTTAACATAAAATCACAATCACAAAATGGAGGACAACCACACATGGCCTAACCAAGTTGATACACAGATTTTTGGGGTGACTTAATTCAATCCATGACATCCACCATATAAAAAAGCACAAACAATAGAATAAAAACATTGAAAACAGGCTTCTTGAGAAAATGACTTTTTTCTTGTTTGGTTTTTGTGCATTCATAAATAGGTAAGGGAAGGCCAGCTAGGATTCAGAAACGCTGGAGAAGCAAAATTGCTGGTAAGTTAGGAAACATTCAGTTTCCTGAAAGAAAAAAAAAAAAGCACCTCTCTTGTTACCTCTTTTTTTTTTCGATAAATCATGTGGCTTGGTTATACAAGAGCTGATACTCAAGAAGTAGAAATTAACTATGTTCAAGTATGCATGTGTCATGAGTAAGTAGACTAAAGTAACATGTAACAACGTAATATTTTGATGAGCAAACGGGGGTCTATATCAGACATAAATTTTGAATATTTAATGAGGGAGCTTTATTGTCTTTAATTTCTTTAGAATATTGTATTTGATTATCTAAATAATGAACTCAAAGCCACCAATGGACTATTTCCGTATACGAAAGTAGAGTCTAGAAATAGCTAAACCAACATTAATATTGTTGTCATGATTTATTAATTTAATGTACTAATGGTTCATTAAAACTCTTCTCACCAGCCTCCATCATCAATCAACAAATATTTACTAAACGCTTATTAAATCTGTGTGTGCCGCAACTCTGCTATAATATAGTAAAGAAAGGAAAAGACAACAATTAATACTAGGTAAGAAACTAATGCAAAATCTTGAATTATTTGGCTTGAATATAGCCAATATGTAATCTTGGGCAGGGGGAGACCAAATTGCCTCATTATTACTTCAGGTTACTACAGAGATATTTGACAAAGTTGTTCATTAGTGCAGCAGGCATACAGCAAATGAGAGGGATTGGCCATGAGTAAAGCGGAATAAACAAGTAAATTTCTAATTCTTAAGAAAATCTTAGTTACTAAAGTAAACCTACTATTGTCTTGACTCTATTTTTGCTCTGACTCAAATAATGAGGCTTTTTCCTTCTTATTTAGGTTTCATAGCTTGACTAGAGATGAACCAAAATGACTATTGTTTGAAATGACATGAGGATAAGCATTTTAAGACAAAAAAAGACCCATGCCTGTGATGAAAGTTTCCCCTAGGAAGTGACTTTTATGCTGATTTCTCTCCCAACATTGTCAACTGAAATATTTCAGCAAAGTGTTTATTCTCTTTGTAAAAAGACTATTTCCTTATATTCCTCCTCAAAAAATATTATAAGGGTGGCTTTGAAACTGTTGAAAACATTAATTAATTTAACCTCTGCCCTATCCATGTAACAGTGTTATAATAAATACAGATATCCCCCAAAAGAGCATAGACTTCTATGCTTAAAACTGTTTTATATTTAACTAGTCTAAATATTCCATTTCCTAAATCCTGAACCTATACTTTATATTTTAATCCATATGAAAAAATGACCAACTAAATTAAAAAAGCAGAATTTCCAATATGGTTCTTTCTGTATCAGAAATTCATGACAATGTTTCTTTCATTTATGAAAAAACAAAAATAGTAGGATTATTATGAGAGATGAATGGTAAGACAAGGCTTAGTCATAATGATAACAGGAAAAAACAACATGAAGCATGAGATAGTCCTTGGGCTCTTGATCTTGCACCACCTTTTGAGAACATTTGCCTCTTGTTGTCTCAAATGAAAGAAAAAAAAAAAAGCTGTAATTGTGTATCATCACTGCAACAGTTTTTTTTTTTTTTTAATATTTTATTGTGTTTTCAGTTAAGATTTATGCAGCAGTTTAGGTTCTCATTCAACAATTTCTACACAAGTTGTTCAATGACATTGGTTATATTCTTCACAACGCATGAACATTCTCATCATTTCTGTTCTGCTTGTTCCATTTCCATTAATCTGTTTTCTCTGCCCTCTTACCTCCTCATCTTTGTTTTAAAGTCATTGCTGTCCATTTGGTCTTATATAGGTGTGCAATAGTCTTTTGACATGTCAACTTGGCTAGGCTAAAGTTCAAAGTTATTAAATCAAACTCTAAGTGTTCCTGTGAAGGTACGTTGTAGAAGAGATAAATGTTCACAATCAATTGAGTTTACGTAAGGGAGACTATCCTAAATAGTCTAGGTGGACCTGTGTTGCATAATTGAAAGGTTTTTAAAGCATTGCTGAGGATTCTCTGATGAAGAAAACATTCTATCTATGGATAGTAGCTTCAGACCATGCCCAAGAGCCAGCCTGCCCTATGGATTTTGAACTTGCTCAGCCAGTCCGCGCCCCCCCGCCCAATTGTTTAAACCAATTCCTTGTAACACATCTCTTATTAAATAGCTTCTACAGGTTTGGATCTCTAGTTGAAGCCTGACTGACAGAATCACTCTTCATCACCTTGCTGAAGAGGAGGATACTGGTCCTCTCTAGGAAAAGAAACAGGTTTCCATGGATTTTTTTATGTAGGAAAAGCTACATTCTGCCTCTTAAGATGCTGCTTCATTTTAACTTGGACCTTTGAAACTGTTCAAGGAGAAAGAACACTAGAAGGATAAAAAATACAGTCTATATAATGTATAATAATTTTTCAACATTATCTTGAGTAGGAAAAAGGGAACTTATTTTGAAAAATCTGTCTCAATGATGTCCCTATAGAGTTCTGGGCCTTTTATTTACCAGTTTATAAAAAATAACCTATCCATTTATTTGGAGCCTGGCAAGAAGAAGGGCAATTCTCCCGAACGTAGGTCAATAAATCTTTGCAAATCTTCCCGTTTTATGAAGTGTAGGTGACCTCTCACATTAAAAAATAATTTATTTTCTAAATGGATTATTTGTATGCAGTTATTAAATCCCTTTGAATAAACTATCATTGTAAACTTTACATATTCTTACATTTACTTTTTACATACACACATATATATGTATATATGAATAGTATATAGTTATATGATTTAGAAAATATAAGCAATTGAAAAATTAATGCTGGGATTAAGGATTGGGTGTTCCATCATGGTTATATTCTCTATCATAAAACCTATGAACAAAGTATGCATAATGAGCTGATTCATACGTATGGAAATATTTGAAATCTCATTGGACCTGTCTTATATCCCTTTCTCAGGACTAATGCCATGAAAATTCCAGATTAAAGATCAAAATCCATAAATCATAAACAGAATGACACCTGTTTTTCTTCTTGTAAATCATTTTTCTGAAGCCACCAAATATAACAGCGGACTTGATCAATCCATCATGCCTGAAGCTAAATACAACATTAGTTTCCAAGAATATGCAGTTTTAGTGTTCTGAAAAAGCTCATTAATTTTCTTCACAGGTTCTTGAGAATACAACCATCACCAGACTAATAAGCAAAATAAATGTCCTATAATGCCTTGATTTTTATTTTATTAAGGAAAAAAGTAAAGCATATAGATAGTCCACTGATCTGTGAATGACAAGCAGCCCCCAACTTAGGAATTTTGTTGTTGTTGTTATTAGAAAAATGAAGTTTGCATCTCAGCAACATTTCCCAAAGAAGCTCTTATGATTAGATTCTGAAGTCTCTGAACTATATTTAACTCGTATTTGAAGTATAGAATAAATAACTTTAGGCTGAGTTTGTAGCCTAGAAACTAAGTGCCTTGAGAGTTAGGAAGCAAAAAGAGAAGGCAAAGAAAAAAGGAGGTGAGAAGAAAGAGAGAAAGGAGGAAAAGGATGGAATGGAAGAGAAATTCATTGCTTTTTCCTGACCACAGGCCGAGCCTTGAGACATTATAAAATTGTTTTTATTTCTTCTTCCTGCCTCCTCTCTGACTCCTTTGCCTGTTCTGTCAGATTTAGGTGACTCACTTTGCTCTACTCAACACTGTCCCACCTCTACCTCCAAATTCAGCTTCTAAGATATACAGACTATGTAGTTTTAAGAGACAAGACCTATTAAGACTGTAAAAATCACTGAATTGGCACAGTATTGCAATTTTAAGAAAAAACCAAAATGTTAAGACAGCGTTGGTCAGTTATTTTTATCATATTATCTGGATTGGCCTTAATGACTTGCGTGGCACTATGACTAGCAAAATGGCGCTATGTCAATTCTGGACCTAGCCTTAAGAGGCCTGGAGGTTACCATCTTGTCTCTTGGATTCTTGAACTCTGTGTAGGTTAAAGGAGGAGACCCACAAAGCAAGTTGGCATAAACCATAAGCTGTTTATGTATTGATTCTTTCATTCCATTTATTCAGTTAATATTTAATCGCTTCACTCCTTGAAAGGCATTGGGTTATGTCAGTGTTGCTAAAAGCTTTCCTTCTTTTTTTAGTGTCTTGCCTTGTCCTACTTTGCAACCTTACAGGCTCTTAAAAAATCTCCAAGTTGTAATGTTTGCTTATTTGCTTCCACAGTGGCCCATATGTTAGCAAGGGTAGGGACTCCTTCTAGTGGGAATAGATGAGGTACAATGATTTGTACAGAAAGGTCAGTGAGGACCTCATCTGTTACTCTCCATTAACGTATGGTGCTGGCAAACTTACTAGGTCAGAAGACTTACATAAAAATTTAATTAACTGGTTAATCAGGTGGACAAAAGATCAAGCTGGGTATTTAAAAACCTTGAAGGAAAAGTAAATTAATTACCGCAGAGCACTCCCAATCAAAGAATGACTAATTTCCATCACCAGATTTAGTTCACTGGGCCCTGTCTTTTTTGCCTTCCACAACACAGAGACTCTTGCCTCCAAACGTCATGTGTTTGGGAAAGAATTTCTCTACCAAACAAACTGTATTTATTAACTAATGATGACTTTATCACTTTTGTTAATCAAAGGCACCCAGAACTCTTAATCAGAATTTCTGATAGGCTATTTGCAATCAGATCCTGCTTAGCCAAAATTACAAGAAATCACCTTAGTCCCTGACACAGGTTCTTCTTACAAGAAGCAATTTGCTGATTATAATAGTCTAATATTGGAAGTGAATTTATTCAAAAAAATTCACGTTACACACAATTTTTGGAAATTATTTGGATAAACTTAAAGTCTCACTTTATAATATTTTATTTATTTATTTGTTGTAAACTTTAAATTAATAAGTTTACCATCAAAATACTTTTTTAAAAATTTTTTGTGTTGAGAAGAGGAAGAGAGAACCAAAAATATAAAAGAAAAAGAGCTGTGTCTGGGAATTTTCTCCCAGACCTTCAAATTATGTGTTATTCCTTCTCTTTTGTTGTACAGAAAATTAAAGGGTGGTAAAAACTGCCTCATCACTTTAGGCTAAACCTGGGTATGTTCTCAGAGAGTGAGAGATGACCTTACAAGCATGATACATACCAGCACATTTTCTACTTTGAACAGTTTCTAAATAATTTTCAGTGATAACATATTCAATTCTAAATAAAGTGTTTTGTTTTATCTTACCCAATTATATTTATTCACAAAACTCTTAGGCTACGCTGAAAATATTACGAAAACCATTGGCCTATGTGATTGTTAATGTCCCTTCTAAGAAAATGTTCTCTCCTCTTTCCTAAATTAATGACTCTACTAGATCCCTAGCTCCTTCCTGAAATCGATCTTGAAAGTTAGGATCCAAACACATTTTCCTTCCTATTAGTTCAAAGGAAACCCTGGTAGCGTAGTGGTTAAGTGCTACGGCTGCTAACCAAGAGAGCAGGAGTTCAAATCTGCCAGGCGCTCCTTGGCAACTCTACGGGGCAGTTCTACTCTGCCCTATAGGGTCACTATGGGTCGGAATCAACTTGATGGCAGTGGCTTTGGTTTTTTGGTTTACTAGTTCAAAGCATGCCCTGACATACTTTTCTATTAAGCATTTTCCAAATTGTGTATTGTAAACACCAGTTCTGTCAGATATTAATAGCTGTTAGGGAGAGAGAGACAGAGAAAGGGAGAGAGAAAAGAAAACCCATGTTCAAATAAGTTTGGGAACTATTGATAGAAACAAAATTAACCTGGTTTCCTTACTTCAAGACCCCTGAAACGTTTTTTTAAAATTCTGTTTAAGATTCTCAATGATGAATGTTTAGGTGTTCTGACTCCAGCATGGTCCATTGTTTACTTGGCTACTTTTCATTATGTGGATCTGTGGGCAAGCATTTTTTTTTTTCTTTTAACATTCTCACCCTTAATTACACACAATCTTTATATATGTGTGTGGTAGTTGTTGTTGCTATAGGTGCCATGGAGTCAATTCTTACTCATAGCGACCCCATGTGATAGTGCAGAACTGCCCCATAGGGTTTTCTAGGCTGAAATCTTTATGGGAGCAGAATGCCAGGTCTTTTCTTCCACAGAACTGCTAGGTGAGTTTGAACTGCCAACCTTTCCTTTAGCAGCCAAACACTTAACCACTGCAGCATGAGGACTCCTTTGTGTGTGTGACAAAAAAAAAAAAGTTGCTGTCCAGTTGATTCCAACTCATAGTGACTCTATAAGACAAAGTAGACCTGTCCCATACAGTTTCCAAGGAGCATCTGGTGGATCTGAACTGCCAACCTTTTGGTTAACAGCTGTAGCTCTTAACCACTCCATGGCAATTCAGGGAAGTAGATGTAACATTGCTGTTATAAAAAATTAAAGTGAGGCGGGGCAAAGATGGCTGACTAGGTAGAAACTACCTCAGATCCCTCTTGCAACAAAGACTCAGAAAAACAAGAGAATCGATCACATACATGACAATCTATGAACCCTGACCATCAAACACAGATCCAAAGAGTTGACCTCAGTGACAGAGACTGAGAATGAACAACCACGGGGAAGCAGCGACTGTTTTCAGAGCCTGGAGCCAGCGTCCCAGTCAGAAAACCTTGGTGCCGGGCTTTGGATTGAGCACAGGGGAGCTGAGCATGGCATCCTGTGATGGCACAAACACGGGACGCAGCCCTAACCCCCAGAAGTGACCTCACGGGAAGCCCATCCAGAGCACACAAGCAGCTCAGTGACGCGGCTGACAGGAGGAGAAGTCACCAGGAGGCAGCGACTGGTTTTGGAGCCGGGAGTGTGGCGTCCCAGCCGGGGAACCTTGGCGCTGGGCTTTGGAAGGGGAGCGGAGGAACTAACCGCGGCTTCTGAGACAGCACAAGCACGGGACGCAGGTCTGACCCTCGGGGGCAATCTACCCACCAGCACACATAGTTGATGCACCTCTCGGGAATCTCAGATAAAACAGTCATCCCAAGCAAGATAAGTAACTTTTGTCTATATTGTGGGGTGCTACTCTCTCCTATTTATCTGAACCCTCCCCTCCCCTTCCCAGGTGGCTTCATTAACATTACAATTTCCTGAGCCAGAGAGTGAACTGTGCTATAGTCTTTCTTTCTTTTCTTTTCTTTTTTTTTTTTTTTTTTGGTCTTTTCCTAACCCACTCTCCTGGCCTGAGAGAAGCAGCTACAAAAAACCCAGGGACAAAAATCCTTCCCTAATTGGACTAAAAACACAGAACCAGCTCCAGCCAAGCATATGTGATCCACAGTCTTGGGCTTGCATCCCTACAGGGAACAAGGTGGCTATTACAATGCAAAGGCATTTCTGATAGGGATCTGACTGTAATTGTTTTAGCAGATTACTGGAAAGACAAGTTTCCCAGGTCTGATATCTCTGCATATTCAACAGAGCCCTCACCGACCCACAACAGGGAACTGAGGGCTGAAGCTCCCCCCAGACCAACTAGCCTCCTGCCTTAGGGGTCTAAGGAGGGTGACACCTACCAGTCTGTAGAGGTACTTGCATTGGGGGCCTAAGATACAGCTTCAGAGCCCACCCACCGAAGTGCTTAAGGAATAGAGACACACCTACTTCACTGGTACTTGGGGGAATCCTGTAGGCATCCTGCCCCCCCTAGAGTGTGAACCCCTGCTGCTACTAGAATCTGGTGCACACAACTATCATCACTACTTCTCTAGGTGGATAGGTGACAGTCAGCACCACACACTTGGTGACACAAAATCAGATTCTACTCAAGAATAGTGAATGGACTCTTTGGCTTATATATCTGGTAACAGCCCAAACCAGCTGGTAATAGGAAATAAGTGATTCAAGGGCTACAGCAATCAAGACAGAGCAATATAGTAGCCTATCTATGTATATTGAAAGAAAACAAAACAAGATAAGACTCAGTGAGCAAATATAGAATAAATCATTACAATATCTTAGTGATGGCTCTGAGACAGCAGTCGACATCAAACCACATAAAGAAGCAGACCAAGATTGCTTCTCCAACTCCCCAAACTAAAGAACCAAAATCTTTCCCAAATGAAGATACAATCCTGGAATTGCCAGATACAGAATATAAAAAACTAATTTACAGAATGCTTCAAGACATCAGGGATGACCTCAGAAATGAAACAAGGCAATCTACAGAAAAAGCCAAGGAACACACTGATAAAGCGGTTGAAGAACTCGAAAAGATTATTCAAGAACATAGTGGAAAACTTAATAAGCTGCAAGAATCCATAGAGAGACAGCATTCAGAAATCCAAAAGATTAACAATAAAATCACAGAATTAGACAACGCAATAGGAAGTCAGAGGAGCAGACTCGAGCATTTGTAATGCAGAGTGGGAGATCTGGAGGACCAGGGAATTGACACCAATAGCTGAAAAAAAAAAATCAGGTAAAAGAATTAAAAAAAAAATGAAGAAACCCTAAGAATCATGTGGGACTCTATCAAGAAGAATAACTTACATGTGATTGGATAACACAGAGAGAATAGTTGAAGATCTGTTGGCAGAAAACTTCCCTGACATCATGAAAGACGAAAGGATATCTATCCAAGATGCTCATCGAACCCCATTTAAGATTGATCCAAAAAGAAAATCACCAAGATATATTATCATCAAACTTGCCAAAACCAAAGGTAAAGAGAAAATTTTAAAAGCAGCCAGGGATAAAAGAAAGGTCTCCTATAAAGGAGAATCAACAAGAATAAGTTCAGACTACTCAGCAGAAACCATACAGTCAAGAAGGCAATCAGATGACATATATAGAGCACTGAAGGAGAAAAACTGCCAGCCAAGGATCATATATCCAGCAAAACGCTCTCTCAAACATGAAGGTGAAATTAAAACATTTACAGATAAACACAAGCTTAGAGAATTTGCAAAAACCAAACCAAGAAAAAAAAAAAACAAAGCTACAAGAAATACTAAAGGAAATTGTTTGGTCAGAAAATCAATAATATCAGAAATCAGTACAACACAAGGTCACAGAACAGAACATCCTGATATCAACTCAAATAGGGAAATCACAAAAACAACTAAGATTAATTTTAAAAAGAAAAAAATGCTCAAAACAGGGAATGACTGAACTCAATATGTAAAAGATCACAATAATCAAAAAGAGGGACTAAATACAGGTGGTATAGAGCTGCCATATGGAGAGGGATACAAGGCGATATAGGACAATACAAGTTAGGTTTTTACTTAGAAAAATAGGGGTAAATATTAAGGTAACCACAAAGAGGTATAACAACTCCATAACTCAAAATAAAAACCAAGAAAAACATAACAACTCAGCAAACATGAAGTCAAATCCTATGAAAATGAGGAATACACAATTTACAAAGAAAAACGTCTCAGCAGAAAAAAATAAGTGGAAAAATGAAATTGTCAACAACACACATAAAAAGGCATCAAAATGAGAGCACTAAACACATGCTTATCTATAAAAACGCTGAATGTAAATGGACTAAAAAAAAATGGACTAAATGCACCAATAAAGAGACAGAGAGTCACAGACTGGATAAAGAAACACGATCCGTCTATACGCAGCCTACAAGAGATACACCTTAGACTTAGAGACACAAACAAACTAAAACTGAAAGGATGGAAAAAAATATATCAAGCAAACAACTATCAAAAAAGAGCAGGAGTGGCAATATTAATTTCTGACAAAATAGACTTCAAAGTTAAATCCACCACAAAGGATAAAGAAGGGTACTACATAATGATTAAAGGGACAATTGACCAGGAAGATATAACCATATTAAATATTTATGCACCCAATGACAGGGCTGGAAGATACATAAAACAAACTTTAATAGAACTGAAAAGTGAGATAGACACCTCCACAATTACAGTAAGAGACTTCAACACACCGCTTTCGGAGAAGGCCAGGACATCCAGCAAGAAGCTCAGTAGAGACACGGAAGACCTGATTGCTACAATCAACCAACTTGACCTCATTGACTTTTACAGAACACTCCACCCAACAGCTGCAAAGTGTACTTTTTTTTCTAGTGCACATGGAACATTCTCTAGAATAGACCACATATTAGGTCATAAAAAAAAAACCTTTGCAGAATCCAAAACATCGAAATAGTACAAAGCATCTTCTCAGACCATAAGGCCATAAAAGTGGATATCAATAACAGAAGAATTAGGGAAAAGAAATCAAATACTTGGAAACTGAACAATACCCTCCTGAAAAAGGACTGGGTTATAGAAGACATTAACGAGGGAATAAAGAAATTCATAGAATGCAATGAGAATGAAAACACTTCCTATCAAAACCTCTGGGACACAGCAAAAGCAGTGCTCAGAGGTCAATTTATATTGATAAATGCACACATACAAAAAGAGGAAAGAGCCAAAATCAGAGAACTGTCCCTACAACTTGAACAAATAGAAAGTGAGCAACAAAAGAATCCATCAGGCACCAGCAGAAAACAAATAATAAAAATTAGAGCTGAACTAAATGAATTAGAGAACAGAAAAACAATTGAAAGAATTAACAAAGCCAAAAGCTGATTCTTTGAAAAAATTAACAAAATTGATAAACCATTGGCCAGACTGACTAAAGAAGTACAGGAAAGGAAACAACCAGAATAAGAAACGAGATGGGCCACATCACAACAGACCTAACTGAAATTAAAAGAATCGTATCAGATTATTATGAAAAATTGTACTCTAACAGATTTGCAAATCTAGAAGAAATGGATGAATTCCTAGAAAAACACTACCTACCTAAACTAACACAATCAGAAGTAGAACAACTAAATAGACACATAACAAAAAAAGAGATTGAAACGGTAATCAAAAAAGTCCCACCAAAAAAGTGCTGGACCGGACGGCTTCACTGCAGAGTTCTATCAAACTTTCAGAGAAGAGTTAATGCCACTGCTACTAAAGGTATTTCAAAGCATAGAAAATGATGGAATACTACCTAACTCATTCTATGAAGCCAACATTTCCCTGATACCAAAACCAGGTAAAGACATCACAAAAAAAGAAAATTACAGACCTATATCCCTCATGAACACAGATGCAAAAACCCTCAACAAAATTCTAGCCAATAGAATTCAACAACATATCAAAAAAATAATCCACCACGACCAAGTGGGATTTATACCAGGTATGCAAGGCTAGTTTAATATTAGAAAAACCATTAATGTAATCCACCATATAAATAAAACAAAAGACAAAAACCACAGGATCTTATCAATTGATGCAGAAAAGGCATTTGACAAAGTCCAACACCCATTCATGATAAAAACTCTCACCAAAATAGGAATTGAAGGAAAATCCCTCAACATAATAAAGGGCATCTATACAAAGCCAACAGCCAACATCACTCTAAATGGAGAGAACCTGAAAGCATTTCCCTTGAGAACGGGAACCAGGCAAGGATGCCCTTTATCACCACTCTTATTCAACATTGTGCTAGAAGTCCTAGCCAGGGCAATTAGGCTAGACAAAGAAATAAAGGGCATCCACATTGGCAAGGAGGAAGTAAAATTATCTCTTTTTGCAGATGACATGATCTTATACACAGAAAACCCTAAGGAATCTTCCAGGAAACTACTAAAACTAACAGAAGAGTTTGGCAGAGTCTCAGGTTATAAGATAAACATACAAAAATCACTTGGATTCCTCTACATCAACAAAAAGAACATCGAAGAGGAAATCACCAAATCAATACCATTCACAGTAGCCCCCAAGAAGATAAAATACTCAGGAATAAATCTTACCAAAGATGTAAAAGTCCTATACAAAGAAAACTACAAAGTACTACTGCAAGAAACTAAAAGGGACATACTTAAGTGGAAAAACATACCTTGCTCATGGATAGGAAGACTTAACATAGTAAAAATGTCTATTCTACCAAAAGCCATCTATACATACAATGCACTTCCGATCCAAATTCCAGTGTCATTTTTTAATGTGATGGAGAAACAAATCACCAACTTCATATGGAAGGGAAAAAAGCCTCGGATAAGTAAAGCATTACTGAAAAAGAAGAAGAAAGTGGGTGGCCTCACTCTACCTAATTTTACAACCTATTATACAGCCACAGTAGTCAAAACAGCCTGGTACTGGTACAACAACAGGCACACAGACCAACGGCACAGAATTGAGAACCCAGCTATAAATCCATCCACATATGAGCAGCTGATATTTGACAAAGGACCAGTGTCAGTTAATTGGGGAAAAGATAGTCTTTTTAACAAACGGTGCTGGCATAACTGTATATCCATTTGCAAAAAAATGAAACAGGACCCATACCTCACACCATGCACAAAAACTAACTCCAAGTGGATCAAAGACCTAAACATAAAGATCATGGAAGAAAAAATAGGGACAACGTTAGAAGCCCTAATACAAGGCATAAACAGAATACAAAATATTACCAAAAATGACGAAGAGAAACCAGATAACTGAGAGCTCCTAAAA
Organism: Elephas maximus indicus; assembly: GCF_024166365.1. Lineage (NCBI taxonomy): Eukaryota > Metazoa > Chordata > Mammalia > Proboscidea > Elephantidae > Elephas > Elephas maximus. The sequence goes on along the minus strand of NC_064842.1, from coordinate 51,229,363 downwards.
ATCAAACACCTATGCTCATCTAAAGACTTCACCAAAAGAGTAAAAAGACCACGTACATATTGGGAAAGAATTTTCAGCTATGACATCTCCAACCAGTGCCTGATCTCTAAAATCTATATGATTCTGTTAAAACTCAACCACAAAAAGAGAAACAACCCAATCAAGAAGAGGGCAAAGGATATGAACACGCACTTCACTAAAGAAGATATTCAGGCAGCTAACAGATACATGAGAAAATGCTCTCGATCATTAGCCATTAGAGAAATGCAAATTAAAGCCACGATGAGATTCCATCTCACTCCAACAAGGCTGGCATTAATCCAAAAGCCACAAAATAATAAATGTTGGAGAGGCTGCGGAGAGATTGGAACTCTTATACACTGCTGGTGGGAATGTAGAATGGTACAACCACTTTGGAAATCTATATGGCGTTTTCTTAAAAAGTTAGAATTAGAACTACCATACAACCCAGAAATCCCACTCCTCGGAATATACCCTAGAGAAATAAGAGCCTTCACACGAACAGATATATGCACTCCCGTTTTTATTGCAGCTCTGTTTACAATAGCATAAGCTGGAAGCAACCACGGTGTCCATCAACGAATGAATGGTTAAATAAATTGTGGTATATTCACACAATGGAATACTGCACATCGATAAAGAACAGTGAGGAATCTGCGAAACATTTCATAACATGGAGGAACCTGGAAGGCATTATGCTGAGCAAAATTAGTCAGAGGCAAAAGGACAAATATTGTATAAGACCACTATTATAAGGTCTTGAGATATAGTGTAAACTAAGAAGAACACATACTTTTGTGGTTACGAGGGGGGGAGGGAGGGAGGGTGGGAGAGGGTTATTTACTGATTAGTCAGTAGATAAGAACTACTTTAGGTGAAGGGAAGGACAATACTCAATACACAGAAGGTCAGCTCAACAGGACTAGACGGAAAGCAAAGAAGTTTCTGGGATAAAATGAATACTTCAAAGGTCAGTGGAGCAAGGGTGGGGGTTTGGGGGCTATGGCTTAAGGGGACATCTAAGTCAACTGGCAAAATAATACTATTATGAAAACATTCTGCATCCCACTTTGAAATGTGGTGTCTGGGGTCTTAAATGCTAACAAGCGGCCATCTAAGATGCATCAATTTGTCTCAACCGACCTGGGTCAAAGGAGAATGAAGAACACCAAGGTCACACGGTAACTGTGAGCCCAAGAGACAGAAAGGGCCACATGAACCAGAGACTTACATCATTCTGAGACCAGAAGAACTAGTTGGTGCCCAGCCACAACCGATGACTGCCCTGTCAGGGAGCGCAACAGAGAACCCCTGAGGGAGCAGGAGAATAGTGGGATGCAGACCCCAAATTCTCATAACAAGCCCAGACTTAATGGTCTGACCAAGACTAGGAGAATGCCAGCGGTCATGGCCCCCAAACCTTCTGTTGGCCCAGGACAGGAACCATTCCCAAAGACAACTCATCAGACATGGAAGGGACTGGACAATGGGTTGGAGAGAGATGCTGACCAAGAGTGAGCTACTTGTATCAGGTGGACACTTGAGACTGTGTTGGCATCTCCTGTCTGGAGGGGAGATAGGAGGGTAGAGAGGGTTAGAAACCAGCAAAATTGTCATGAAAGGAGAGACTGGAAGGGCTGACTCATTGGGGGGATAGTAGGTGGGAGTATGGAGTAAGGTGTATATAAGCTTATATGTGACAGACTGACTTGATTTAAACGTTCACTTAAAGCTCAATAAAAATTATTAAAAAGGAAAAAATTAAAGCACTTTTTTGCTACTCTTCCCATTTAGATGGAGCCTAACACCTCTCTCCTGGATTCCATGAGTGGTGCAGAGAGTTAAGTGCTGGGCTACTAACCACAAAGGTGGCACTTTGAGCCCACTCAGAAGTGCCTCAGAAGAAAGGCCTGGCAATCTGATTCCTAAAGGCCACAGACACGAAAATCCTATGGACTTGAGTTCTACTCGGTAAAACATGGGCTCTCCAGGAGTCAGAATAGGTCCATGGCAACTGATTTGACTTTTTTGGTCTGGGATGTGGGTTGGCCTTAACGACTTGCTTGACTACTAGCAAAATGACACTGTGTCAGTTCTGGACCTAGCCTTAAGAGCTCTGGAAGTTTCCATCTTGTCTCTTGGATTCCTGAACTCTGTGTGAGCCCTCCAGTTACCCGTGTTGTGAGGAAGCATGCACCACAAGGAGAGGGTCACGTAGTTCCGTGGCAACTCTAGCTGAGCTCCCAGCCGACAGGGATCATCAATGGTCAGCCCAGCGTATCCTTCAGATGACTTCAGTCCCAGCTGCTATTTGCCTTCAACTTCACGAGAGACCCTAAGTAAGAACTGTGTAGCTAAAACCAAACCATAAAACCACAAGAGATAATAATTAATTGTTGTTGTTTTAAGCCACCAAATTGTGAGGTAGCGTTAGACAGCAATGGATAACTGGCACAATTACTTTTTCCCCCTTCTCATATAACCTCACTATTAGGTGATTATACATTAACCAATACTTTCAGAATTCTTACATTTTTATTCAGATTTTCAGTGGTTATATCCCGTTAATAATCATAAAATTATATGAAGAAAGCTTTAAATAGAACAGAGGAAAGACCAGCTGTCATTTATGGAGCAGTTCTTTTAAACAAGGAATACAGAATTCCAAATATTTAAGAGGCAAAGTAGGACAACCAAGGACTCTAAAACTTACAAAGCTACACATGAATGCTAGGAAATGGTCTGCTGCTATTGTATTGGCCTTCGCAGTCTCTCATGTGTGTGGATCACAGTTGCCCTGAAGTCATGTTAATTTCAAAAACAAATGGCCTTAATAATACTTTTGGAATGTGAGAAAAGCACGAAACATGAAAATGGCTAAATGTGAGAGTAGATCCCAGAATTCATTTACGTTTCGAACTCAAATGTATTCAGCAGGGTTTTTGATAGGTAGATATATCAATAGTAGTATAAAATTTTAAAGCCGTACATGTGGATTAAAGTTTTAGATACTTGATAAGAGTGAGAGGCTGGATATGCAATCTAAGTTATAAAAGAATAATTGATTTCAGGTGTAAATATTCTGGTGTAGTTATCATTACTAGATGAAATAGTAAACTTTTTTTTTCCTTGGATTTTATAAAGCAGACGGATTCTTAAGGTATGTTTCATGCATCACCCCTGAGGTCTTTGAATGGTCACGGTACTCAATTCTGAAAATTCTGGGCTTACGTGTTCATGGGCTTTACCTAAGCAGAGGGTTCGTGTCTTCTTTTCAGATTTTCAGAGCATCTGCAAATGGAAAGGATGACTGCTTTTCAAATTATTACCAGAATTTAGTTTTTAGAGATTCATTCTAAAGCGAAAGCCACCTAAAAGATCACAGAAGTAGAAACTATACTGGAATAGATTATTGATAAGCTTAATTCCATCGTAAACCTTCTCTTTTCATTTTACAGAAGCTTCTCCCCTGGGACTGGCCTCACCACCTTGATCCATCATCCTACCATGATTTTACTTCCCACCATCTATAGAGTTTATTGCCTGTCTAGCTTTGGTTTCTGTAAGTGATACGACTCAGGAGGAAAAGTTCCATATTTTCTGTTATCTTTCATAAAGTGCAATGTTGATCAGTTGGAAGATAAAAATAATTTATGGAAAGTGTCATAAATACACATGTGTCAGAATATCATACACTCAGTCAAAAATGGCCAGGTTAACAATTGTGCTTGTGCTGTGGGTTTGAAGCTAAAGAGGAACATTTGAACTTTTTTTCTCTGGAGATTCTAAAGAGCAAGAAATGATTAACCACCAACCATCAATATTTTCACTCTACATATCCTAGAGAATCCTGCAGTGACCCAGAATATCAACCTCCATCTGAGTTAGAGGAAATACGACAAAAGCAGGGAAGAACAGTTAGATCCAGGGTGAATCCAGGCATATTTGAGAACTCTGTCACGTGAGAGAAAAATATACCTGAGATTTATTTAGTTATAGGCTGTAACTAACTTGAGAGAAGAGATATGACTTTGCTTCAATTCCAGTGCATTGAAGGAAAGCAGAAATTATTTGGTAACACTCACCCTATAATCTATGAAGAATGTAGGTTCAGACAGAGGAAGAAGGACTTTGTCTTTTTCCCATTCATTCAATGAATTTACTCTAAATCCAGGGATATTAATCCTGAGGCCTCTTGGAGCACTGTCATGGAGGGCAACATAAAGGATACTGTTATTTTCCACAAGAATAAATGGGTTATAAATTATCACAAAAGTAACTCTAAAGGACTTCCTGGCTGGAAAAACGTTTACACTAAAAACATGTCTTAAAGTGATTATATATGTTGTTACTGAAAATATATTTGTAAAAAGAAAATTAAAATACATTTTTCCTCAAAATTTGTTGGGAATACTATAGGCAATATTATTATACTTGTCAGAAGGCAACAAGTATTTTCTTAGGCTCCCTATTAATCCTCAGATTATGTGTATGTACGTGGTATATATGCCCATATACATATCTTCAATTACATTTAACTTATCCTTAAAGAACATGAACACATTAAGTAATTAATGCTTGTCAGTTACTTTAAGTGAATACCATTTCAGTCAAATGCTATATCTGTGGTAAATGATAATAATAATCAAAATAATGGGCCGCCCAATTATGTAGGTTACTTGCTAGCAGTTTTAAAGCACGTATGTTTGCTCAAAATGCAGAAACTTAATTTTTTCTTAGAAAGGAAGACAGGCACTCATCAAATTAAAAGAAAACATTTTTAAATGTGAGAGACATAGTGATTTTATTTAATGGTTCTGAAATTGTCTAATACCTACAACACCGTCAATCAAGCTGCTGTCAATATGCTAAAGAGTAAGTGAGATCCAACTTCCCTACATTTAATGTCTTTAATGTGTTCTCTTGGGATTGAAAAACCTTCCACTTGATCCCCATCCAGGGAAGCCATCTTGTTTCACAGACCATCCATCTGGCCCTTCGTAATTTCTTCCATGTCTGCAAAAACTGTTGAAAAAGTCCAGGTTATAAAATTATTTTTTTCTCATTTTTTCAAAGTGTTTCTGATAAAAATAGTTAAAACAACAAACTAGAAATCTACTCACTCTCCTGTGGGGAATTGGAAAGAATCTGCTAAGGGAAGAAGAAAGCAACACAGTTAATTTCCTTGTCAACTGGACCTTCTCAAGTGAAGAAACTAATGTGATCTACTAAGAAGAAGATAACTTACCTTTAAAATGACCTTGGAAAGATATCTCTGGCTAAGGGTTACCTAATCTATGAGGCAAGGCTTCCTGGAGAATATCTCCTAAGCTATATAACTCTGGGATATAGAGTGTTATATCTTAAAATTTCCTCACAGTAAGAGGTTTGCATTGGACAAATCTGCTGCAAAAGGCCTCTTTAAAGTGTTAAAAAGCAAAGATGTCACTTTAAGGACTAAGGTAAGCCTGACCCAAGCCGCGATGTTTTCAATCACCTCATGTGCATGCGAAAGCTGGGTCATATATAAGGAATACTGAAGAAAAATTGATGCCTTTAAATTATGGTGTTGGCAAAGAATATTGAATATACCATGGACTGCCAAAAGAATGAACAAATCTGTCTTGGAAGTACAGCCAGAATACTCCTTAGAAGAGAGGATGGAGAGACTTTGTCTCACGTACTTTGGACATGTTATCAGGAGGGATCAGTCCCCAGAGAAGGACATCATGCTTGGTAAAGTAGAGGGTCGGCGAAAAACAGGAAGACCCTCAATGAGATGGATTGACACAGTGGTGGCAACAGTGAGCTCAAGCATAACAGGGATCATGAGGATGGCACAGGACCAGGCAGTGTTTTGTTCTGTTGTACATAGGGTCACTATGAGTCGGAAGTGTCTTGATAGCACCCAACAACAAGAAAAACCCATAGACCTTATCTACAGATCTCATATTTTGAGCCAAAAGGACATGTCCAATGTGGGAAGACAGGACTTGGTAAGGTGGCTTTGACATCCCAGACCTTTCTCTGCTTTCATGTGGAAATCTTGACATCATTTACTAAAGCTTGATACTTGGTAAGTTCTCTGATTTGATAATTCCAGTGTAACTTGTTTTATTTTCCCTCCAAATTTTCTACTACAAAATCCCATATTACAAATGTTTGTATGCAAATTATAACAATGTTATAAGTATATGTGACCATATTGTTTTCATACATGTCATCTTTCAATCTATCCTTGTTTAATAAATTTTATAAACTTTTTGTAAACTCTGAAGGATACATCCACCCCCGTCCGTCAAGTTTTCATACTGTGGGTGTTTCTGTATTGCTGTGATGACAGAGGCTATGCCACCAGTGTTTCAAATACCAGCAGGGTCATTCATGGTGGACAGCTTTCAGTGGAGCTTCTAGACTGCTACAGACTAGGAAGAAAGGCCTCGTAATCTAGGTCTGAAAATTAGCCAGTAAAAACCGTACAATCACAACAGAACATTGTTTGGTTTGCTTGCTTTTGACATGTCATCAGGAGCTATTGATTATTAAAGGAGGGATAAACTGTTTGTGAAATAGAGGGCCAGAGAGGGTGAGGGAGGCCTTCAGTGAGATAGATTCGTGCAAAAGCTATAAGGATGGACTCGAACATGCTGGTGATTGTGAGGATGGCATAAGACGGGGCAACGATTTGTCCTGTTGAACATAGGGACTGAGTCGGAGTCACCTTCGTGGCAGCTGTGTATCTGCCCTTGGAATACATAACCTAAGACCAACATATCTTTCTCCAACAGCTCTTCCAGAAACTCTGTTTCATTCTAGCTAAACATGTCTCGTAGTTAGTCTAAGACTAAAATCACATGCGAGATGGATATTAGGTAAGCACTACTAGTAATATGAAAAACACTTGCAAAAATGTTTGGGTGCTTTCTAGACTGCCTCGAGGCTATAGTCTTACTCTGGATCCTTCACAGCACTCACTAATTCAAGTTTTATTCTGCTTTCATTTATATTCTCTACTCTGTAAATCATAGCTCTGACTGTGTGACTTCTCATCTTAAAATCTTTTAGTGGCTCACCGATCCTTTCAGACCAAAGTCTAAACTTTTGCTTACAATAATAGGTCTTTAACACTGTGATCCCAGTTATCTGGAAAAGACGATGTTATTTGTTGTCAAGCCTTTTCATATAACTTAGCCCTCTTGCACCAAACTATTTAATGGTACCAAAACACTATGCTCCACCGAAAGAAGATTTCTCAATTTTGGTGTTCTCGTGGCTCCGTATTATCATATTGTCATAAGCAATGCCAGAGTGGATAGTTGTGAAAGTTGGGCACTGCACAAGGGCACGATATTAAAAGGGGGCACCATACATTTCATAAACATCGTAGTACATTTCCTGGCCTAACAAAATGAGTGTGTTCTGATAACATTCCAAAAGATAAAATTACAGTTCTTGAGAAAGGGTTACCTTTTTATCATTCACACTTCTGTGATGACAGCAGTTCACATGGCAACAGTGGTCAGATTTTTCAGTTCTAGAATCCACTACTCTCTGTATGTCTCTACTGTTATCTACCAGGTCTGGTTGCTAAAAGGAACTTTCAAATGGGTCAAACTAATCTTTTCAAGCCAGATTATTTGTGTTTAATATTCTTATCCTTATATAGAACCACTGTTGGCTAAGTCAGCTGTTAACTAAAGGCATTTACTGCCCACTCAGAGGGGACTCCAGGCAGGAATTTCGGAGAAAGAAGTGTGGGTGTGGCAATTAACCAAAAAATTACAGACATTGATACTGTAAAATTATTTGCCTGTGTTCTCCTCCCTGCCTGAGATATACTTTATTCTCTGATTAATGGTGGCAAAGGTGACTTCTCTGACGCCAGACTTTCCTTACTCTTTGTGATCATAGTCTCAGAACACGAGACAACTGCTTTCTCCAAGGTTATATGTCAAACCTTGAAAAAAAGTGAATTAGTCCACAACAGCCATATCCCTATACCTCTGTTTGGAAATATCAAAACACTTGATTAACAACTTCATCAGAATTACAGTAAGCAGAAGACACGTTTTCCAGAAAAAAAGATGATAGAAGGCAGAAAAACGATTTAGCGGATACTTTCTAAAATTCCATCCTTTGCATCTTAACAGCCACTAACACCCTTTCTTGTCATTCATATAATTGCAAAAATGCCCAGCCTAACAACATGCGTCTGTCTTATTCATCAGCTCTTCTCCCAAAGGCCGACTAACTTTTAACTAGTTAGTGCATCCTTCTGAGACTAGATTTTCTCGGTAGTCTCATAGACCCTAGGTTCTATGTACACTAGATAACCATTAGCCAGAGATATCTTTCTAAGGACATTTTAAAGATATTATCTTCTTCACAGTAAATCACATGTAATTTTTCTGTTCAAGTCCATTTGTGGCCTCAAGGTCCAGAAGTCTATGGCTAAATAATAAATTTAACCAACCCAGCATACCAAGTTTGACGGAGATCAAACAGGCTGACCATCACGAAAGCTCCAATTAAAGAAAGGGAAGAAGCAGAAATAACATAAGGCATTATCATACTCTCTGGACAGAGATTGCAGGACTCTCCTCTGAGGCGGTAACCAGTCTCAATAACCCTGATTCTCTTAGTTGGAAAGTTTAACCTTCCTATTCACATATGAAAAAGGGGTTGGGCTGTTATTTTGCTTTAGAAATCTACCTACTGTGCAAGTTTGGGTTTGAGCCTAAGGAATAAACAACCACATGAATACTTTCTTGGGAATAAAACATCTTTTAAAACCTTAATAGAATGTTGTCAAATTTACATTCTCTTACAGAGCTCATTAAATCAGGATTGGTTAATCTTATCAAAGCAAAGCACCAGTATTAGACTCTGTCCGAAGTGAAAGAAAAGAGTGTTATTGGGAGAGGAAAGATTCACAGATCTGGACACACCACAGCACCCAGGCAGGGTACAATAGTGTTACAAATTGCAGGGAGGACAGTGAGGCTTTTATCAGTTGGAGCGAATAAAGAACTACATGATAGCAGGCAAAAAGGGGGCACGTGGCAAAAAGTTACAGGAGGTCCTCAAGCCACAGACCTCCTTAACATTATCAATTCTATTTTCTAACCTACTAGAACATGTTGACCAAGGCATTTTTTTTTTTGGATCAAGCTGCATAAACATTCTTAACAAACATCTTTTTTTATATATATATAATTTTTATTGTGCTTTAAGTGAAAGTTTACAAATCAAGTCAGTCTCTCACACAAAAACCCATATACACCTTGCTACACACACCCAATTACTCTCTCCCTCCACTCTCTCTTTCCATGTCCGTTTCGGAAGCTTCTAACCCCCTCCACCCTCTCATCTCCCCTCCAGGCAGGAGATGCCAACATAGTCTCAAGTGTCCACCTGATCCAAGAAGCTCACACTTCACCAGCATCTCTCTCCAACACATTGTCCAGTCCAATCCATGTCTGAAGAGTTGGCTTTGGGAATGATTTCTGTCCTGGGCCAACAGAAGGTCTGGGGGCCGTGACCACGGGGGTCCCTCTAGTCTCAGTGAGACCATTAAGTCTGGTCTTATGAGAATTTGGGGTCTGCATCCCACTGCTCTCCTGTTCCATCAGGGGTTCTCTGTTGTGTTCCCTGTCAGGGCAGTCATCGCTTGTTGCTGGGCACCATCTAGTTCTTCTGGTCTCAGGATGATGCAGTCTCTGGTTACGTGGCCCTTTCTGTCTCTTGGGCTCGTAATTGCCTTGCATCCTTGGTGTTCTTCATTCTCCTTTGATCCAGGTGGGTTGAGCCCAATTGATGCATCTTAGATGGCTGCTTGCTAGCATTTAAGACCCCAGACACCACTCTTCAAAGTGGGATGTAGAATGTTTTCTTAATGGACTTTATTATGCCAACTGACTTAGGTGTCCCCTAAAACCATGGTCCTCAGACCCCTGCCCCTGCTATGGTGGCCTTTGAAGCATTCAGTTTATTCAGGAAACTTCTTTGCTTTTGGTTTAGTCCAATTGTGCTGACCTCGCCTGTATTGTGTGCTGTCTTTCCCTTCACCTAAAGTAGTTCTTACCTACTATCTAATTAGTGAATGGCTGTCTCCCACCCTCCCTCCCTCCCCCCTCTCATAACCACAAAAAAATGTTTTCTTCTCGGTTTAAACTATTCCTCAAGTTCTTATAATGGTGGTCTTATACAATATTTGTCCTTTTGCAACTGACCAATTTCACTCAGCATAACGCCTTCCAGTTTCCTCCATGTTATGAAATGTTTCACAAATTCCTCATTGTTCTTTATCGATGCATACATCCATCGATAGGCACCTTGGTTGCTTCCATTTTTTGCTATTGTAAAAAGTGCTGCAATAAACATGGGTGTGCATGTATCTGTTCGTGTAAAGGCTCTTATTTCTCAAGGATATATTCCAAGGACAGAGAGCGCTGGTTGGTATGGAAGTTCTATTTCTAGCTTTTTCAGGAAGCGCCAAATCGATTTCCAAAGTGGTTGTACCATTTGACATTCCCCCCAGAAGTGTATAAGTGTTCCAATGTCTCCACAGCCTCTTCAACATTTATTCTTTTGTGTTTTTTGGATGAATGCCAGCCTCGTTGGAGTGAGATGAAACCTCATTGTAGTTTTGATCTGCATTTCTCTAATGGCTAATGATCGTGAACATTTCCTCATATACCTGTTAGCTACCTGAATGTCTTCTTCAGTGTCTGTTCATATCTTTTGCCCATTTTTTAATTGGGTTATTTATCTTTTTGCAGTTGCGTTTTTGCAGTATCACGTAGATTTTAGAGATCAGGCGCTGATCAGAAATGTCATAGCTAAAAACTTTTTCCCAGTCTGTAGGTAGTCTTTTTACTCTTTTGGTGAAGTCTTTGGATGAGCATAAGTGTTCGATTTTTAGGAGCTCCCAGTTATCTAGTTTTTCTTCTACGTTCTTTATGATGTTTTCTATACTGCTTATGTCTTGTATTAGGGCTCCTAATGTTGTCCCTATTTTTTCTTCCATGATCTTTATCATTTTAGATTTTATATTTAGGTCTTTGATCCATTTTGAGTTAGTTTTTGTGCATGGAGTGAGGTATGGGTCTTGTTTCATTTTTTTGCAAATGGATATCCAGTTATGCCAGTACCATTTGTTAAAAAGACTGTCTTTTCCCCATTTAACTGTTTTGGGGTCTTTGTCAAATATCAACTGCTCATATATGGATGGATTTATGTCTGGATTCTCAATTCTGTTTCATTGGCCTATGTGTCTGTTGTTGTACCAGCACCAGGCTGTTTTGACTACTATGGCAGTATAATAAGTTCTAAAATCAGGTAAAGTAAGGCCTCCCACTTTGTTCTTCTTTTTCAGTAATGCCTTATTTATCCAGGGCCTCTTTCCGTTCCATATGAAGTTGGTGATTTTTTTCTCCATCTCATTAAAGAATGTCCTTGGGATTTGGATCGGAGTTACGTTAAATGTATAGATTGCTTTTGGTAGAATAGACATTTTTATAATGTTAAGTCTTCCTATCCACGAGCAAGGTATGTTCTTCCACTTATGTAAGTCTCTTTTGGTTTCTTGCAAAAGTGTACTGTAGTTTTCTTTATATAAGTCTTTTACATCTCTGGAAAGATTTATTCTTAAGTATTTCATCTTCTTGGGGGCTACTGTAAATGACATTGATTTGGTGATTTCCTTTTCGATGTAGTTTTTGTTGGTGTAGAGGAATCCAACTGATTTTTGTATGTTTATCTTGTATCCCGATACTCTCCTGAACTCTTCTATTAGTTTCAGTAGTTTTCTGGAGGATTCCTTAGGATTTTCTCCATATAAGATCATGTCATCTGCAAATAGAGATACTTTGACTTCTTCCTTGCCAATCTGGATGCCGTTTATTTCTTTATCTAGCCTAATTGCTCTGGCTAGGACTTCCAGCACAATGTTGAATAAGAGTGGTGATAAAGGGCATCCTTGTCTGGTACCCGATCTCAGTGGGAATGTTTTCAGGCTTTGTCCATTTAGGGTGATGTTGGCTGTTAGCATTGTATAAAAGCCCTTTATTACGTTGAGGAATTTTCCTTCTATTCCTATTTTGGCAGTTCTACTCTGTCCTATAGGGTCGCTATGAGTCGGAATCGACTCGATGGCACTGGGTTGTTTTTATTCCTGTTTTGCTGAGAGTTTTTATCATGAATGAGCGTTGAACTTTGTCAAATGCCTTTTCTGCATCAATGGATAAAATCATGTGATTCTTGTCTTTTGTTTTATTTATGTGGTGGACTACATTAATTGTTTTTCTGGTGTTGAACCATCCCTACATACCTGGTATACTTCCCACTTGGTCATGGTGAATTATTTTTTTGATATGTTGTGAAGTCTATTGGCTAGAATTTTGTTGAGGGTTTTTGCATCTACATTCATAAGGGGTATAGGTCTATAATTTTCTTTTCTTGTGGTGTCTTTACCTGGTTTGGGTATCAGGGATATGGTGGCTTTATAGAATGATTTTGGTAGTATTCTGTCCTTTGCTCTGCTCTGAAATACCTTTAGTAGTAGTGGTGTTAACTCTTCTCTGAAAGTTTGGTAGAACCCTGCAGTGAAGCCATCCGGACCAGGGCTTTTTTTTTGTTTTGAGTTTTTTGATTACCTTTTCAATCTCTTCTTTTGTTATGGGTCTATTTAGTTGTTCTACCCCTGTTTGTTTTGGTTTAGGTAGGTAGTGTGTTTCTAGGAATTCATCCATTTCTTCTAGGTTTTCAAATTTGTTTGAGTATAGTTTTTCATAGTAATCTGATAGGATTCTTTTAATTTCAGTTGGGTCTGTTGTAATATCACCCATCTCATTTCTTCTTCAGATTATTTGCTTCCTCTCCTGTTTTTCTTTTGTCAGTTTGGCCAGTGATTTATCAATTTTGTTGATTTTTTCAAAAAACCAGTTTTTGGTCTTGTTAATTCTTTCAATTGTTTTTCTGTTTTCTATTTCATTTAGCTCAGCTCTAATTTTTATTGTTTGCTTTATTCTGCTGTCCGTGGATTTCTTTTGTTGTTCTCTTTCTATTTGTTCAAGTTGTAGGGATAATTCTTTGATTTTGGCCCTTTCTTCTTTTTGGATGTGTGTATTTATTGATATAAATTGGCCTCTGAGCACCGCTTTTGCTGTGTCCCAAAGGTTCTGACAGGAAGTGTTTTCATTCTCATTGGATTCTATGAATTCCTTTATTCCATCCTTAATGTCTTCTATAATCCAGTCTTTTTTGAGCAGGATATTGTTCAGTTTCCAAGTGTTTGATTTCTTTTCCCTGCTTTTGCTGTTATTGATTTCCACTTTTATGGCCTTATGGTCAGAGAAGATGCTTTGTCATATTTCAATGTTTTGGATTCTGCTAAGGCTTGCTTTATGACCTAATATGTGGTCTATTCTAGAGAATGTTCCAAGTGCACTAGAAAAGAAAGTACACTTTGTTGCTGTTGGGTGGAGCATTCTTTATATGTCTACAAGGTCAAGTTGGTTGATTGCAGCATTTAGATCTTCCATGTCTTTATTGAGCTTCTTTCTGGATGTCTTGTCCTTCACTGAAAGTGGTGTGTTGAGGTTTCCTACTATTATTGTGGAGCTGTCTACCTCACTTTTTGATGCTGATAGAGTTTGTTTTATGTATCTTGCAGCCCTGTCATTGGGTGCATAAATATTTAATACGGTTATATCTTCTTGGTGTATTGTCCCTTTAATCATTATATACTGTCCTTCCTTATCCTTTCTGATGGATTTAACTTTAAAGTCTATTTTGTCAGAAATTAATATTGCCACTCCTGCTCTTTTTCGATAGTTGTTTGCTTGATATACTTTTTTTCCATCCTTTGAGTTTTAGTTTGTGTCTCTAAGTTTAAGGTGTGTCTCTTGTAGGCAGCATATAGACGGATCTTGTTTTTTAACCCATTCTGCCACTTTCTGTCTCTTTATTGGTGCATTTAGTCCATTTACATTCAGGGTAATTATGGTTAAGTATGGGTTTAATGCTATCATTTTGATGTCTTTTTTTGTGTGTTGACAGTTTCTTTTTCCCACTTGATTTTATGTGCTGAGTAGATTTTCTTTGTATATTGTCCTTTCATCATATTCGTTGTTCTTGATTTTGTTTCTGCTGAGTCTGTATTTTTCCCTTGCATTTTATTTTGATGAGTAGGATAGTTTTTCTCCTTTGTGGTTACCTTATTATTTACCCCTATTTTTCTAAGTTTGTTGGGTTTTCTAAATTTAAAACTAACTTTTATTTCTCTGTTTTGCTGTATCTTCCTGTCCATATGCAAGGTGTATGATTACATTTCTTAGCCTCTCTTTATTATTTTAACGTTTTCTTCTTTTATATAATAACATCTCTGTTACCCTGTTTCGGGCTTTTTTTTTTTTTTTTAAATAATCTTGCTTTGTTTTTTGGGTTTCCCTGTCTGGGTTGACTTCTGGTTGCTCTGCCCAGTGTTCTAATCTTGGGCTGATACCTGATATTACTGATTTTCTAGCCAAAGAACTCCCCTTACTATTTCTTTAGTTTGGGTTTGGATTTTAAGAATTCCCTCAACTTGTGTTTATCTGGAAATGTCTTAATTTCACCTACATATTTAAGAGACAGTTTTGATGGATATATGATTCTTGGCAGGCAATTTTTTTTCCTTCAATTTTTTAAATATGTCATCCCATTGCCTTCTTACGTGCATGGTTTCTGCTGAGTAGTCTGAGCTTATTCTTATTGACTCTCCTTTATAGGTGACTTTTTGTTTATCCCTCGCTGCTCTTATGATTCTCTCTTTGTCCTTGGTTTTGGTAAGCTTGATTATAATATGTCTTGGTGACTTTCTTTTAAGATCTACCTTATGTGAATTTCGAAGAGCATCTTGGAAAGATATCTTCTCATCTTTCACAATATCAGGGAAGTTTTCTGCCAACAAATCTTCAACAATTTTCTCTGTATTTTCTGTTATCCCTCCCTGTTCTGGTACTCCAATCACTTGTAGGTTATTTCTCTTGATAGAATCCCAGAGGTTTCTTAAGATTTCTTCATTTTTTAAAATTCTTTTATCTGATTTTTCTTCATACATATTAGTGCCAAGTGATTTATCTTTGAGTTCAGGAATTCTAGCTTCTACTTGTTCAATTCTGCTCCTCTGACTTTCTATTGAGTTATCTAATTCTGTAATTTTATTGTTCATCTTCTGAATTTCTGATTACTGTCTGTCTATGGATTTTTTCCAGCTTATTAAACTTTTCATTATGTTCCTGACTAATCTTTCTAATTTCATCATCCTTCCTGATGTCTTAAAGGGTTCTGTATATTAAACTTTTGTATTCTGCTTCTGGTAATTCCAGGAATGCACTTTCATCTAGAAGGTCCCTGGATTCTTTGTTTTGATAGCCTGTTGAGGTGATCATGGTCTGTTTCTTTATGTGACTTGATATTGACTGTTGTCTCCGAGCCATCTATAAGATATTGTATTAGTTTATGCTTGCTTACTGTGTCATAGCTGCTTGCTTTGTTTTGTTTTGGTATACCCTATGGGTTGCTTGAGTGAGCTAGGTTGATTATTTTCAACTTTGGAGCTCTGGTGTCCTGTCCCCAGCTGGCTAGATCTGTTATCCAGTGTATCAGTCTAAGAGTCCATTCAGTTTTCTTGTATGAACTCAGCTCAGGTTTCCAGGTAGCTGATATCAAGTGTGTGGTACAGACTCTGTCCTACAGTCTTAGGGGGGCAGGGGTGATTGGCTTATATATGCATATCTGATTGCAGTAGGGGGTCATGCTCTGAACAAGGCAGGGGGCTGAGAACTGACTGCCAAGTGTCTCTGAGGAAAATGTGTCTCTGTCCCCTAGAGCATGTTGGTGGGTGGGCTCTGCAGAGGGACCATGGGCACCCAAAGTTTTTGTTTGTAAGGACTGGGACGTACCAGTTATCTTTGGACCCCTGTCGGATGTGGCTGAGTGACCTGAGTGGAGCTGACAGTCCTTAGGTCCCTGATGTGGGTAGGTGAGGACCTTGTTTAATAGGCAAAGTGATGTCAAACATCAAACAGCCACCTCTCCACCACACAGCTGAAATGGTTGGAGTTTGCCAACAAGGGCCTATTCTCTCAAAACAGGCCCACACAGGTCCATGCAGAAGGGAAAGGTGCTCAAAAGTTCCACGGACAGTTTATGCCTGGACAGGGGCCACTTCAGTCTTGAGCTTCCATGGTTAATGGAGCTAGCAAATTATCTTTTCCCCCGAATTGCAAATTTTTTCCTTCCCCAAGGACGGGAGGATGGCCCGAGGTGCTCACCAGGTTCTATCTCAGGTCCAGGGATTCAGCCGCTGTAGCCAGCTTGTGGGTGTCGGGGGCATGGTAAAATATACGCAAGTACTTAGCTTTTGCTGAGAGCGCCATTCTCCTCAGGTTCCAGAGGTGTGAGTGGGCTGTGTGGCTGGCTGCTTCTCCCTGAGGAAACTGGCCGAACACTAGTACCAGCTCACCGCAGCTCCAGGAATGGTGCCTGAGGGCTCCCCGCAATTCAGGTCCAGTAATTCCTCTCCACTTCTGAACGGCCTCTTCCTCGCCCTGCCCCTCAGTTCATTGTCTAAGCTTTCCTTTGATGCTCAGGGCTCCCAGCTTGTCATAAATATACTCGTTTCACCTGTTTTTTCAGGTCTTTGTTGTCAAGAGGGCTCGAGGGAAGCGTCTGTCTATTCCGCCGTCTTGGCTCTGCCTCTCTCTTAACATCTTTTAGCAAACAATTCCTTGTACAAGCTAAAGTCTTGACCCTTGCTTCTTTTGTGTTACAAGAAGTTGAACTTTAACAAGAGGTTGAATTGTCTTCTTAGGATAGCAGGAGCAGAAACTTTAGGCCAAGCTGCAGTTCAATTCAAAATAGAGCTTAATTTAAATCTGGGTCAACCATGTTAGTCATGCCAAGCACCTCAGTTCTGGGATCCGCATACAATCTGGATCTGCTATTCCTGTCTTTTAGCTACAGGCCTTGATCTTCAGTTTAATAGCCTCCCTCGGGTCCTCTCCCTCCAAATCAATGGGCTGAAATTATGAACTGAGTATATTTTGCCCTTTTTCATAGGCTGAATCCTAGTGGGTGGCTCTTGGTGATGTGGGTGGTAATTTGGTCAGGAAGAAAGTATAGCACAGGCAGTTTTCAGAGAAGCCTAAGAAATCTAGTTTCCTCCATTTTCCAATGGCATTCCAGCATATGCTCCCTGCTCCTCACCTTGCCAGCAGCAGGGGATCCAGCTAGTGATATCTCTCAAATTGCATTTTCCATCGCTCAGTCATTGCTTGCCTCAGTGAACTGTACTATCCCCTTTCCTCTCTTATTTGAGTCAGGCCAGTCAGGACCAGAGCTTAGTCTCTACCCCCCTTTCCCATAATACTTCATTATGGGCTGTAAGCTTTGAATAATATATCACTACACTCTGACATTACTCATTCAATGCCAATTTCCAGAGGTACAATAGATATCAGTCTAATCAGCTGCTTTGCTCCTCATAAAAAGTATTGTCATTTTGCCAGTTTGGGGGTGAGATATATATCCCCTGCTATCCATTCCACCTCAACTCTGCAGATTCCGTACTTTCTGGGTCTTTCAATAGCAAAAATTTCCTTTCATTAACATTTTTTTTTCTGTTTCAACACACTTTATTTGCAAGTGTCAGAAAGCCAAATCAAAGCAGTTTAAGCAAATATAGTGAATTTATGAAGTCATGTAAGTGGAAAGATTAAGGATCAGATCTAACTTCAGACCCATTGATCACACTGACGAGAAGCTCACATGTCTCCCTCCAGCTCTGTTCCTGCATTCACTTGCATCCTCTCCCCATGACTTAGCTCTGTTTTACTCTGCATTGACTTCCTTTTCAGGCAGTCTCTCTTGTTGAAAAATAATAAAAACTTTGCATGTTATTTAGGCTTGCAGATTGCCAGAGGCGAGCTTGTAACAAACCACTGCAGTAAGGAGAGATGGTTTCTGATTATCTAAAACACTGAGTTTTTTTTTTTCTTTTTACAGGGCTGAGAACAACAGACCCACAGTGTGGCAGAAAAGAAGAAAAGAAAAATAGCCTGTGGGTCTTTTTATACCTTCAGTTATTAAAAGCCAAAGCTTTTGGTAAATTGTCAATAATTTTCACATTATTTTTATTTTACAGCAAGGTATCAAATGTATTAAATATATTAAAACTTAACTTTAACAGAGTGGTCAGGATGTACACATAAAAAAAAAAAAAAAAAAGGAGTCTCCAGGGCACACCTGTGAGTTCTTCCTTCTCTACCTTGTCAAGATACTTGGGAATAAATAACATCAGCAACAAGTGGCATTGCATAGAAAAGAATAAGAAAAAGTGGGATTAGGTAATTAAATAACATTTATGCCAAAAATTCACAGAAACACAAGCAAACAGATACAAATTTAGCACATTAGAATGGTTGCCTTTTGTAGAGGAGGGGAATGGGGGAAGCAAAAAGGAAATAAAAGGTGAAATATATCTATGTTTCCCAAAAACCCATGGCGTTTCCATGGAGTGCTTGGCGAATTCTAACTGCAGACCCTTTGGTTAGCAGCCGTAGCACTTAGCCACTATGCCACTGGGGTTTCCTGTCTATGTTTAGGTCTATGTATTTGTCTATGTCTACAGCTACATCTCTAACTATATGGAGGGAGAGACTTTGCCAGGATCAATGCCACTGGCCAGTTCAACAGCGTGATTAATTCAATCCTCTGCTCCTCCAATCAAAGAAAATAAACATGAAAGACAGACTATAATAGGCAATAATGGAAACTGAGACTTTTTGCCTTTGTCTAATAAATCATTTTGTTTGGCTTATAATATACAAGGCCACTCTCCCATCCCATTGATAAGATGTCCATTCTTGGAATATGTTTTCATGCATTCTTTATGTATTTCTCTAATAGTATTTATCTGTTTACTTTGTTTGTTATGTTGTTGTATTGGTTGATTATGTGTCTTTCCCTCCATTACATTGTAAATATCTTTTAAAATTATGGGTCCTTTTAAAACATGAGAAGCTGATACTTCAGTTCAAATATACAGGAGAAAAAAACATTTTAGGAGAAAAAAATAGCATCAGAGATATTGAAATTGGCCAATAGACCAAGGGGAGAGAGCCAATGGGTTAAAGGAATTAAAGATAAAACTGAAAGGAAAGGATTGATGAAGTAATTTCCAGGAGCAAGTGAAAGTGACTAATTAATGGTGTGGATGGAGGGGCTCAATTTACAAAGGAAAGGATTACTTCTTTCTCTACAAGGGGAGGGAAATGGCAAGTGTGAACACTTTTGAGGAAATAAAAAGTAATCTGAGGTGTGCATCACAATATCTGGGTTCCAAAGGACAAGGGAACAGGTTTTAAACATCTGCTGCAGCAAACTCACACTGGAAGATGAATAATGAAAGAGCTGAGCACCACTGGAGAAATCAGTGAAGATAAGAGAGAATGAATTTGGAACGCAGTCAGCAATTAACCACAATCAGAGTTTACATACCTCTCAGAAAATACAATATTCCCACAGCAAAAAAGCATAGTGAATCAATAAGCATATTCTTGTGTCTTTTTCCCAGCAATTTTTACCAGCCTGAAAACAAGAACAGAAAATGTTAACAGTGGGATTTACCCAGAGTTTAAGACTGGCAACACATCTAAGAGAGAAGAAATAAGAATAAAATGATTGGTGAGAATTGATCTGACCATGCATTATGTTAGAAAGGAATGTTTCTTCCCAATCCTAATGTCTTCTTCCATTTAGAGGGAACTTCATCAGCAAAACATTCCTAGCCTTTTTCTGCTCAATTCTTTCTCTCTAGAGGAAGACGGTTAAATTAATATGATTCTCTTTTAGTCCTTTTCTCTCCTCTTTCAAGTGGTTACCTGCCTATAGGAAGTGCATGGCCAATATGCACACGAGAGAGTCCTCAAAATCAGTACTCATCATGCAAATGCCAATTCCAACCACAATGTGATACCACTATAGTAGCTAAAATAAAAAAAAGACACTCAACACCAGGTGTTGGTGAAACCGTAGAAAATTTGGAACTTCCATACATTGCTAATGAGAATGTAAAATGGTGCAGTATTTTAGAAAGCAGTTTTTCAGTTTCTTAAAAATGTTACAATGTGCCCCAAAAACTCCATCCCTTGGTGGGCTAAGAAAACATGTGCTCACCCAAATACTTGAACTTGAATAGTCAAAGCAGTATTATTTGACATAGCCAAAAACTATAAACACCCCAAATGTCCATCAGCTGGTGAGTGGATAAACAAAATGTGGTATATCCACAAGATGGAATGCTATCTAACAAGAAAAAGAATAAACTAGGACTTTGATGCCTATAAACTTTAAAAATAGCAGGGAATATAATCTTTAGGTTTATATGTAGTCCAGGAATTTTAATACTGGCAGGAGATTTATATTCAAATGTGGGGCATGTGTATGTTGGCTTCTTATTATTACTAAATTTTAGTATTGCTATTCTATCTCATTTCAGAACCTTTGATTGACTATTTTGGACAATGTGTTTGGACACAAGTGGTTATAGAAAAAAGGGTAGGAGATAAACTTTTGGATTTGGGTACTAAGAAGCCTTCAATTTTTTTATGGTTATAATCCATTTCAAATCTTTGGGGCAAAACCTCAATATGATTGTTTCTTCTTTCACAAGTAGTGGTTGGTATTGGAGAAATGGCTGCATGAAGACAAAAAACAGGAATTTGCCAAGGAACCCAATCTAGGAATGTTGTGGAGAAAAATGGAGCAGATGCCATAACAGGTGGAGAGGCCTGAAAGAAGACAAGAGACAAGGGGTGTCAGTGCTGAGCTTACAGCTCAAGAATCATATAAAAAATAACTATTTCAATTACTTCTAGGAAACAAAGATAAAATAAAGTTAATGAGGTTTAAAAAAGACAAAACAAAATAAAACAAAACTTCAGGCTGGCTCCGAGTCTCTAAAGTGATAAAATGCAACATAAATTTCGAAAAGAAATGGATAACGTTGCATTATTTTTTTGAATGTCTATTTACATCGCCCAGAAAACCGGTGTTCTCTTGAACATGGTTTAGATATGTTGAGCTAAGAGGATAGGCAGAGGAAGGGCCGGCCTGTTGTGTGGTGAATACAGAGACATTTCAATATGCCTTGTAGACAACAGGATGGTGAGAATCAGAGGCTGTGTCAGAGCAGCAAATGTCACAGTTCGTTTTCATGCAACTAAAGTTAGACAAGCTAAAATGCTGCTTAGTACAAAATCCAAATATCTCAGCCTCAGCAGCCTTTGACCCATATGCACAATCAAAGCTGAAGAGAATTATATTGCTCGTGCAGAATTTTCATTGCCTTATGAGTTTTCCTCCCCCTTTAAAATGGCCCCATTCAAGAAGCATCTCGTAGGTATGGACATTGCAGCCCATGATTGCTGTGTGTGGCTCATGAACATGCACTTTGTTCTGCCCTTGAGGCTCTGCATTTGAGACAAACAACTCTGCTTAGGTCTTTGAGCAGCATTTATGAAGAGAATGGAACTCTTCTCAGATGGCAGTGGGTGTGCTTGTAAGGAAAGAGTTGCATGCCTGAATTTGTGGAAAGCTGGCTCCTCATATATCAAACACAGCCTGTTGAAAAGGCAAAGCTGACTTTATAGTTTACTGTGGGAAAGAAGAGGAAAGTGTTGGCAATGTCTCAGAAGGGGGAAGGTAAGGTCAGAAATCATAGAGAATTGGAAATTTGATTTCAGACAGGTCTTTCAAAGACAGGGCTTGATTAGGATTAAGTAAGAATCAGGTTACAACAGTTCAGGATTGGTGGAGGCATTCAAAGAATCTTAGAGCTCAAACCTAAATGGCAATTTTAAATTAACTTGTTATTCATCTCCAGGCTCAATGTAATGAAAGTAATTTTGCATAAAACTGACCTTTGATTCATTGATGTCTGTTGATTTCCATTAAGGAAAGGATGGGTCTTTTAAGATGTTCTTACAATGAACAGTCAAACCGTTTGTCTGAGCAGGAGGAGCCCTGAAAAGTAATGTTAATGAAGACAGTGGGATAGCAAAGCCCTGTTATTACAAAGAAAGGTGTAGTTTTGGATCTCAGTGTCTAGGCTAAATATGGGGGGAGATAAGTTTGGTTCTCAAATTAGTGAGCTGCTCTGCTGAACAGAATACTATCCTACCGTGCAAACCAAATAATTCTGCTGTGGGCTAGAGGACTTTCACATGTTCTTTCTAGCCTCAGAAGCTATGCTGGGAGGAAGCAGCCTTGTTGGAGCTTCTGCTCTGTGACAGGCTTCAAGTCCTGGACTGGTAGCAATGAGGCCAGCACACAAGTGGCCCTAGTGACACAGGCCAGCAGGCGCATACTGGGTGCAAATGTTGTCTCTGGAGGGCATGGGGCCAAGAACACACATTTGGAGTCTGATAGGCCCAAGTATAAATTTTTTTCTAGAAATGCATTTACTACTTTGGAGATTTGAGTAAATTATTTAACCTCTCTGAACTATAGTTTCTATCCTGATAACTGAGGGAACACATGTAAGACATTAGAACATAATAAAAACCAAAAAACCAAACCCACTGCCATTAAATAGATTCCGACTCATAGTGATCCAACAGACCAAGGTAGAACTGCCCCATAGGGTTTCCAAAGAGCAGCTGATGGATTCGAACTGCTGACCTTTTGGTTAGCAGCCAAACACTTAACCACTGTACCACATAATAATAATAATAAAACATTGCTATTAATTCCGACTCTTAGTGACCCTGTAAAAAAATCAAATCCACTGCCTTCGAGTTAATTCTGACCATAGCGATCCTACAGGAAAGAGTAGAACTCCCCCATAGAGTTTCCAAGGAGATCCTGGTGGATTCGAAGTGCCAACTTCTTGGTTAGCAACATAGCTCTTAACCACTATGCCACCAGGATTTCCAGTGACCCCATAGAACCCAATAAATATTTGTTCTCTCTTTTCCCTGTAACTCTTATCACTATTACAGAGAAAATGACCTAAAATGTAATATTACAGACATTAGACAATTAAAATGAAATGTAGCATTCTACTTAATAATCAAGTATTGTTTCAACTGTAATCCTATTTTTCAGACTAGTAAAAAAAAGACCTTATGTCTTATGAAATTAATCTGCATTATAAAGATGGAAATTAAAAAAAAAATTCTCATTTAATTTCTCATTTTCCATTAAAAACCAGTTACTTAAAACTACAGCTATTTCAGGAGTATTACACTTTAACTTTGGATAACCAAGTTCCTCTTGGCTATTTACTTAGAATAAAAGACAGCCTTAATGACATTTAAGTTAATTTCATTTCTTTAAAATTTTAACTAAGAAAAATTAAAAAATAAAAAACCTCCTTGTTATTTTTAATCTAGATATATTTGGTGAAAAGATGTAACTGCAATTTTAAATTAACTTGTCTTTTACCTTCAGGGACAACATAATGAAAGTTATTTTGCAGAAAACTGACCTTTTCTCTCTAGTCTTCAGCAAGATGTGCCCTACTAAAAATAAATCAATACTTCAGAATCTATTTTCATGAAAAATATAGATCCGGTACCTAAGCCATAACAAATTTGTAGCATTTCTCTTGAGCTTATTTCTAAGCTTAATTTAAATACACTTAATTTATTTTTTTAAATTCTTGAAAAGACATGAAGCACCAAAAATGTTAGCAATACTCTGGCTAAGCGGAGTGTAAAATTAATGCTTTAGACAAGGCTTGAGTGAAAGTATAATCCCGTGGCCCTTACTGGCAATGTAAATATGTCCACTTGCTTTAGAAGTTGTTGTGCACTACAACTGTTGACTCTACGATCCCGTTCGCAGTCCAGTTTTAGGGATGATTAGACCTAGTAAAATGATGACATCGTGGACAAAGATAGGGTACATGGGGGGGTCAGAATAAGTAGGTATCTGAATAGCCCTTAATTGCAGGACCTGACCAGTGTTCTCCTTTACCCTTCCCTCCTTTCTTGTCTACATATCACTCTATGAATTTCTGATTAATAATCTTATGGGGTATTTCAGTTCACATTTGCATTCTTAATAGCACAAATTTTAATTTGGTCCCTGATGTTAAGCTTACTTTAGACAAATCATCAGGTGGAACTGCTTGCTGGAGAAGGACATCATGTTTGGTAATGTGGTGGGCCAGGGAAGGCAAGGAAAACCCTCAATGAGATGCAACGTAAAGACTGCAACAGTGGACTCAAACATACTAACAATCATAAAGATGATGCAGGATCAGGCAACATTTTGTTCTATTATACGTGGGTTGCTGTGAGTCACAGCTGACTGAATGGCAACTACCAACAACCAGAATATTAAATTCAGCTTTTTATATGTCCTATTAAAAACTTGCAAGTGTGTATCTTAGTCACAAATGTTCATAACTGCTGCCTGTCTAAAGTGGGGATATCACCTTTATTCAAATTCATTGTCATTGTACCCCACCAACCAGGTTGGCCCTCCCTGTACTGATACATGCTTGAATCATGTCAAGTTCACTAATGCCTATTTCAGGCTTTAGACTGCCTGGTTGTGTTTGGTGGGATCAACTCTCTCAACCCTATTGCCTGACAGCTTCTCAATTCTGTCCCATGCCCCAGTGGTGAGGTCATCACTTGGCCCCAGTTTTCTTTCCATTCTCTTGCTGATTTCATGGTACCAATATCCTGGAATGGTCCAACAGGGCCACTGTACTTAAATACTAGCCACAGAGTTTTTTAAACTGAACTGGAAACGAACCCAAGTTATGACAGTTTCCCCAATTTATTTTTTCCTCCTTTAAACATCCTTTTTAAATTTAATTTTGTGTGTGTGTGTGTGTGTGTGTAGTGCAAATAAGCTATGTAGAGTAAGTCATCCACCCTTGATGATGTCTATCCTGAGTTTTGAAAGAATTCCAGAAAACATACAAAATGTAGATGTAACTCTGATCCAAGACTAGAAGTCCAGAAGACTAGAAGCACTAGAAATCTGACATAAACTTTGATATGGCTTAAGGTCACTTAGCATTTAAACAAATATAACTTTACTGATAAAAGACAAATGAAATCTGTAGCATGAGGTAACCACAGCAGAACCAAAAAAAAAAAAAAGACCCAGTGCCATCAAGTTGATTCCAACTCGTAGTGACCCTATAGGACAGAATAGAACTGCCCCACAGAGTTTCCAAGGAGCACCTGGCAGATTCAAACTGCCGACCCTTTGGTTAGCAGCCATAGCACTTCACCACTACGCCACCAGGGTTTTTCCACTTAGAGACTTTAAAAATATTTTCATACAAAATATTTTTACTATGTATTTTTGAAGTTTTTCAAACACACAACAAAGTGGAGAGAAAATATTGTGAACAATTCAACAATTACCAATATTTTATCAATTTTAGTGCACCTGCATTTTTTAATGGGTTTATGGTAGAAGTTAAAAGCATAGACCCCAGAGCCAGACCACGGGGGTTCAAATCCAAGCTCCATCACCTGTGCAATGTTTTGATTCTCTGTAGCTCAGTCTCACCTATGAAATGGGGACAAGAATTTTACACATCTCAAAATGCTCTTACAAAGGATGAATGAATTAATATTTGCAAAGTGCTTAGAACAGTTTCTGGCCCATAATAACTGCCATATAAGTGTGAGTCATGATTATCACTATTAGGGTTACTAGTAATAGTATCATTATTTTTAAAATAACATTATCTTCAAATAAAAAAACCAAGGATAAAAATATAAGAGTGTTTTCCTGGCTGAGTAGAGAGAAGTGAAGATATTAAAAAAAGATTATAAGAAAAAAGCTAGAATAGTGTAGAGTAACTTCCGATTTCTCTGACTTCAATCATTAGTTAAAATATTAAGAAACACATCATCACAATTTTCAAATGCTAAATTTGAATGATCTTATTTAAAAAGAAAAAAATGTGTACAAGACAGTACAATAGGTTTTGTGTTTAGCAACAGAAGCACTAAGTTAGGAATCTAAACAAGGAAGCAGTGGATTTGGGGAGCAAGCTGGCTCCTTCTATGTATCACCTAAAGTGTTGCACTATAACAGTGATAAATGCTCAATCAGATGGCAGTGTATCAAGGTAGCATGTCACTAAAATTAAAAGCATGCATCACTTTCTAGATAAAACACACACATTCTGGGACAAGCTGAAGGAAAAATTAAGCTAACGTTTCAGCAGAGGATTTTTCTAGTGTAGCTATCTCTATTCAGCGTACATCTCTGCTCGCAATAAAAACTGCCCTAAGATTCTTTAGCACAACCCTTTACCTGATGTAGCACCAACCTGATGTTAACACCTACCTTGTTGCTCATAATATACTAATTACGGAAGACAGTCATTTAACACACTGAACAGTCTTGTTAACACAGCATTAGTTTGTGGAAGGATTTGAAATATTTCCCCTGAAACCTTTGTGTGCAAGAGTGTGTGTGTGTGTGTGTGTGTGTGATTATACGTGCACATTAGTTTGTGTCTCAATTTAATAGCTCATGATAGTTTTAAGTTTGATTTTCATAGTATAGCTTTCTTTTACTGCTGTGGTAATTGTGTTTGTCAACAGAATTTACCCTGTAGAAAATCAGACACAAATTTTTGACTTGTATTGACACCTATCACTTATATAACTACTAGTAGGCCAAATATGTGAACTAAATAAAATATAAAGTGGTGGCATTTTTTTAAAAGCTAAAAAAAAAAAATTTTTTTTTAATCTGCAGAGATAGTCATTTCAGAGTTAAGAGTTTTGTAAAGAACATGTTCTTATAATTATCCAGAAAGAGCATAAACCAGAAGGCTAACACTCATTTCTATAAAAACGGTATACTTATGTACACCCATGGGTCCAAGATTATAGGCTTGAATCTGATTATATTGACCAAATAATAATAACAAATGTATATTTTTAATGCAATCATATCTATGTATGAGATTTTAGGAAATATTCTCCCTTTTTTACTATTTTGCTTTTGAGATAAAATGAAATAATTTAAATGATTTAGGTAGATTAAGGTTAAGTAGGCAAGAAAAGGATTCCTAGGCATTAGGTAATCACATATATACCTGCAAGAAGAGTGAGCTGACTCTCAGCCATTGTCCTTGATTCAGGCAAGATTGACAATAATCCTCAAAGAAACTTAAGCATTGAAAAATGCCTACACTATTATCTTCTACACTGTGTTGCTTTGGAGTGGTAGGTCCCGGATATTGGTACCATTGATGTAGTTTTTCTATTCACTTTCTTCCTACTAACTACTAAGAGAGTAGTATAGAAAGAGGGAGGAAGAGAGAAGAATAAACAAAATTTGTCACTGAACTTACCAGGCAGCCTTTACGTGCTCATCCTACCTTGAGGAAGAGGTCCCAAGGTCTTAAACAAGAATGCTCAAGGTAAAGGTTAGTCCTAGTAGATCCCAGATGGGTGGAATAGTTGCATAAGTCCTGGGAAGATCTAAAGGATCAGTGAATCTATCAGTGATATTATAGTAGCCTTCATTTAATGAAAAAAACCAAGGATGGTATTAAAGATAACAGGTTGTTGTTATGTTGTTAGGTGTTGTTGAGTCATCACCTAACAAAAAGAAAACATAGGTAGTACTAAAAAGAAGAGAGGACTTTATCTCCTTAAATTTTGAAGGGTAGATTAAATACACACAAACAGTTTTTCATTTAGAAAGTTGCAAGATTTCAGTGACATGGATATAGCCTGGCAAAATTTAACTTGATTAAAATGTAGCTGTTTTAAGAAGAGAGTTAATCCAAACTATGGCTGAAAGTAGAAAGACAGTAATTAAAAATAATAATAATAGCCTTTATTAGTTTTCTATGGCTGCTGTAACAAATTCTCATAAAATTATTCCCTTAAAAAAAACAAATATATAGTCTTACAGTTCTGTAGATGGGAAGTCTGATACAAGTCTTAAAGGCTAAAATCAAGGTGTCATCAAGACTATGCTTCCTTCTGGAGGTTCTAAGGGAGAATTGTTGCATTTTCCAGCTTCCACAGGACACCTACTCTCTCTCCTTGGCTCATGGCCCATCATTAGAGCCAGCAATATTGCACCTCCCTGACAATTCCTCTTTCATATCTTTCTCTCTAATCAAAGTCAGAAAGATATGAAAAAGGAAGTCAGGGAGGTGTGTGTTAGGGTTGTATTCTTTCACCGCACCTATTTAATCTGTACGCTAAGCAAATAATACAAGAAGCTGGTCTATATGAAACAGAACAGGGCATCAGGATTGGAGGAAGACGCATTAACAACCTGTGTTATACAGATGACACAACCTTGCTTGCTGAAAATGACGAGGACTTGAAGCACTTACTAATGAAGATCAAAGACTACAGCCTTCAGTATGGATTGCACATCAAAATAAAAATAAAAACAAAAATCCTCACAACTGGACCAATGAGCAACATCATGATAAATGGAGAAAAGATTGAAGTTGTCAAGGATTTCATTTTACTTGGATCCACAAGCAACAGCCATGGAAGCAGCAGTCAAGAAATCAAAAGAGGCATCGCATTGGGTAAATCTACTGCAAAGGACCTCTTCAAAGTGTTGAAGAGCAAAGATGTCACCTTGAAGACTAAAGTGTGCCTGACCCAAGCCATGGTATTTTCCATTGCATCATATGCATGTGAAAGCTGGACTACAAATAAGGAAGACCGAAGAAGAGTTGACGCCTTTGAATAGTGGTGTTGGTGAAGAATATTAAATATACCATGGACTGCCAAAAGAATGAACAAATCTGTCTTGGAAGAAGTGCAGCCAGAATGCTCCTTAGAAGCAAGGATAGAGAGACTGTGTCTTATGTACTTTGGACATGTTGTCAGGAGGGATTAGTCCCTGGAGAAGGACATCGTGCTTGGCAGAGTACAGAGTCAGTGGAAAAGAGGAAGACCCTCAAAGAGGTGGATTGACACAGTGGCTGCAACAATGAGCTCAAGCATAACAACGGTTGTAAGGATGGCTCAGGACTGGGCAGTGTTTCGTTCTGTTGTGCATAGGGTCGTTATGAGTCGGAACTGACTGGACAGCACCTAACAACAACAATCGAAGTCAGGAAGTGTTCTTCACTTTTAAGGACTCATGTCATTAGATTGGACTGACCCGGATAATCCAGGCTGCTCTCCCATCTCAAGTTACATATTCTTAATCATGTCTGCAAAGTCCCTTTTACCAAATAAGGTAACATGCTCACAGGTTCAACGGTTTAAGGTGTGCATATTTGGGGGGCCAGTATTCTGCCTAACACATTCTATTCCTAAGAAGGCAAAAAGTTCTTGCCAGTGAATTTAAATTATCTTCATAAGAATCAAAGAAACCCTACTCAGTTGCTGTCTACCACATACATGTATACATACATTTGCTCACACTTCAAAATAAATGTCTTAATAAGATATATGTTGTTTTACATATTTTACGTATATTATATTTGTATTTCTGATAGAATAATAAACCAGTTATTCTAGGAAAAAGAAAATTGCAAGTTAATAAATGAACAATCAAATTCAGTGACAATTGCCATTTGTTCTATCTCCTTCAGTGGGAAATTCTCTTATGAAATAAAGCACAAAGCATAAAACAAATGTAATTGACTGATGGTAACAAATAACAAAAAGACATCCTGATGTAACTAGTTCTAAATTTTCAATAAACAAGACAGTAACATATAGTTGATACCTAGCAAAAGTGCTTTGAAGTGAAGAGAGAAAAGACATGTGAGAACTATTGTTCTCCTGTACTGTCTTTGTGGCATCATGTACCATTTCAATAGACCATCATTTCTGAGACGCAGAAAATAAAGAGCTTAAGAAAAAAAAAAAAGAGTAAACAAACATTGCCTGGAATGAGTTCTTACATTTGTTTTGAGTTCACATGGGCTCTGAATTGGAAGCAAGGATTTAGCTCATTTCATTGATGGTAGCCTAATTGGGTCTTCCAATATCCAGGTTAAGATCACTTTGATAATCTTGTTGTTGTTAGGTGCCATCGAGTTGGTTCTCACTCATAGTGACCCTATTTACAACAGAATGAAACACTGCCCCATCGTGTCCCACCCTCACAGTCATTGTTATGTTTGAGCCTGTTGTTGTAGCCACTGTGTCAATCCATCCTGTTGAGGGTCTTCCTCTTTTTGTTGACCCTTTACTTTAACAAACATGACATCCCTATCAAGCGCCTGTCCCTCCTGATAACATGCCCTAAGTATGTGAGATGAAGTCTCGCCATCCTCACACCTAAGAAGCATTTTGGCTGTACTTCTTCCAAGACAAATTTGTTCATTCTTCTGGCAGTCCATGGTATATTCAATATTCTTCCCCAACACCATAATTCAAAGGCATCAATTCTTCTTTGGTCTTCCTTATTCATTTTCCATCTCTAAAACTGTCCACTTTAAAATGAAGTTTAAATTCAATAAATTCCGAATTACTAAGTAATTAAGAGTTAATATCATATTTAAAGTGACCAGATTGATATTAGCGTTTAAAATTATAATAATTCAAAGATAACATAAGTGAAATTTGCATTAGAGGAAATTCAGACCTACTGAGCATTGTGTTTCTTGAGCAAAGACAGTTCAGCATTTGGAAATTGAGGAAAACTAAAAACTATTCTAGGCCCCAAAGTGGTTAGTGTGTAAATTACTTGACAATGCAGAAGCTTCCTATAGTTCAACATTATTCCCAAACCACCTAACCAATAGAAACATTGTCAACAGGAATACAATAGAGTAGTCACCTTGGCCTTTTAAACTGTGGTCGTGCAACAGTCTGATATGAAAGGAATGTTTACTCTGCAAAGCAGTTGAAAGCAAGCAGGTGACACTTCAAGAGCAATAGATAGAAATAAATGAATCATCTTCAGTGCTTTATCCTTCAGATCACTAACCCCATAAAAACCAAACCCATTGCCGTTGAGTCGATTCCGACTCATAGCGACCCTAAAGGACAGAGTAGAACTGCCCCATAGGGTTTCCAAGGAGTGCCTGGCAGATGTGAACTGCCGACTTTTCCGGTTAGCAGCTGTAGCTTTTAACCACTCCGTCACCAGGGTTTCCTTCGGATCACTAGTCCTGAGCAAATGCATCTTTTCACTTAGTTGAAGTTGTTGATGTTTATCACTTCTCTGATTTTATCCTCTAAAATTAGGGAGTTAGGTTTCATACAACTCTGTCCATCCTATTATTGTTAAAGTAAAGAAACCAAGCTGAGGATTGGAAACTTGGAGATTTGGGGTAAAGTTTCTTTGGAAGGGAGTTGAGAGATACCAAGCAACTTATTTCTTTGTCATAAAAATGTGCATTAATTTCCTGAAGACTATCATCTGAACCACCATACCCAGGGAGTTACTTAGATTCTAAGCATCTGCTCTATTTTTCAAAAAGTATTGATCCCAAGAATGAATAATGTTATACTGTCCTTATTCAATTAACCTTGAATAAGCCGTAAATACCAATAATAGAAAACTAAATCTAAGAGTATACGTAATTATGATCATATCTATATATTTGCTCAATTTTATCACACAAAGTTATTAGTTATCTCTAAGGGAGATTTCCCCAAAACATGTCTTGGACCTTTCTTAAGAAAATGGACACTAGAAAAAGTTTGGTAAGGTCACTACATTTCTCTCTGTATCCTTTTCAGTTTGGTTTCCAAAATGATCCCCAGTTCCACATCTGACTTCAAAATTTATTTCATGAATCATATATAGAGAGAGATATATGTGTGCATGTGTGTGTGTATTTGCCTTCACTAAAGTATTATGCAATCTAAAATACACTAAATTTAAAAAGTATTTCTTTAAAAATAGAAAAACTTCCAATAAAAACAGCATCCTTAAGGAAAAATAGATAGGAAAATATATAGAATGGTCCAGTAATGGAAAAAGGGTCTTACAGAATAGAACACTGTATTAATGCCATCCAAGGATATATTGTGGGCATGTGCATATGTGAACATATTTTTTTCAGAATTAACTAATAAATTATTTTCAGTACAGAAATATAAAAGGGGAAACAATTTTTAACAAAGGTTTCTATATTACTCATTTCATGTAGAATTTGATCACTGGTGTATATGTCATTAAGTTTTTAGGCGCCATCGAGTCAATTCTCACTCATAGTGACCCTAGGTACAACAGAACAAAACCCTGCCCAGTCCTGCACCATCCTCACAATCATTGTTATGTCTGAGCCCACTGTTCCACCCATTATGTTAATTCATCATGTTGAGGGTCTTCCTCTTTTTCGTTGAGAATCGGCTTTACCAGGCATGATGTCCTTCTCCAGGGACTGGTTCTCCTGGTAATATGTCCACAGTATGTGAGGCAAAGTCTCTCCATCGTGCTTCCGAGGAGCATTCTGGCTGTACTTCTTCCAATACAGATTTGTCATTCTTCTGGCACTCCATGGTACATTCTATATTCTTCACCAACACCATAATTCGAAGGTATCAATTCTTCAGTCTTCCTCATTCGTTCTCCAGCTTTTGCATGCATATGAGGGGATTGAAAATACCATGGCTTGGGTCAGGTGCACCTTAGTCCTCAAAGTGACGTCTTTGCTTTTTAACACTTTTAAGAGGTCTTTTGCAGCAGATTTGCCTGATGCAAAATACACTGTTTGATTTGTTGACTGCTGCTTTCATGGGTGTTGACCATAAAAAATAAATAAATAAATAAAATTCTTGAAAACTTCACTGCTTTCTCTGTTTATCACGATGTCCCTTATTGGTCCACTTGTGAGATTTTTTTTTCTTTATGTTGAGGTGTAATCCATACTGAATGATGTAATCTTTGATCTTCATCAGTAAGTCCTGCAAGCATTCTTCACTTTCAGCAAGCAAGGTTGTGTCTTCTGCATATTAATAGTTCTTAATGAGCCTTCCTCCAATCCTGATGCCACATTCTTCTTCATATAGTCTGACTTCTTGGATTATTGGTTCAGTATACAGATTGAATAAATACAGTGAAAGGATACAACCTTGACACACACTTGTTATGATTTCAAACCACTCAGAATCCCCTTGTTCTGTTGGAGATACTGCTTCTTCGTCTATGTACAGGTTCCTCATAAGTACAATTAAGTGCTCTCGAATTCCCATTTTTTATAATGTTATCCATAAGTTATTATGATCCACACAGTCCGATACCTTTGCATAGTCAATAAAATCCAAGCAAACATATTTCTGGTATTCTCTGCTTTCAGTCAAGATCTATCTGACATCAACAATGATATCCCTCTTTCATGTTCTCTTCTGAATCTGACTTGAAATTCCAGCAGTCCCCTGTTAATGTACTGCTGCAACCATTTTTGGAATATCTTCAGCAAAATTTCACTTGCGTATGATATTAATATTGTTTGATAATTTCTGCATTCCGATAGATCACCTTTCTTTCGAATGGGCACTTAAGGCATTGATGAAAAACAAGGTTCCAGGAATTGATGGAATATCAATTAAGATATTTCAATAAATGGATGCAACCCTGGAAGCACTCACTCATCTGTGCCAAGAAATTTAGAAGACAGTTACCTGGCCAACTGACTGGAAGAGATTCATGTATGTGCCGATTTATATAACTGCCTATTTATATTTTTTCTTTGCTCTAATTATGAAATGAGAAAAGTAGGGTGAGTATT
Organism: Elephas maximus indicus; assembly: GCF_024166365.1. Classification (NCBI taxonomy): domain Eukaryota; kingdom Metazoa; phylum Chordata; class Mammalia; order Proboscidea; family Elephantidae; genus Elephas; species Elephas maximus. The sequence continues at coordinate 51,195,624 of NC_064842.1, read as the reverse complement.
ACTAAAATTCTCTTTAGTTATTTTACTCATTTGAATGGTATGGAGGCTTATCATTCCCTTTACACTGGTATATAAAATATCTAAAGCTTCCGAGCACATTGCATTAATGCTACCCGCAGTGGGTCTTCAGGATTTATAGCAAATCCTTCAAGCCCATATTCTACTATTAATATACTCCTACATAGACAGAATTTTGTTCATTCTGATGTTTTTAAATGAAAATAAGAGTATTCATTCTATTAACCTGAAAGCAGTCATCATTTTAGAAGTATATTTTGAGATTAATTTTTTAAGACACTTGTTCACACACCTGATACTGTTTAATTCATGTTTTCCGCTTCTAAAGTCTTAGTTACATATGAAGAAATGCAAACATTCTGGTGATAATGACTTGTGTCATGTGTTAAAATTATCATCGACATGAAAGGGTGATTCTACATACACTGAAAATCAATAACGTTTATGCTTATACACCAGTTAGATTAATAGCTTTATTAAAAGTGTGATGTCTGTACTCATAAAAAAAAGTCAGCCAAGATAGTAGCCAAGTGATTTGAACCACAAAATAATATACGAGTCATTTGAAAGTTAAATGATCTATAACACATACATTACTTAACCTTATTTTGCCTCTTTTTTAAAACGTTTTCAAAATACTTTTGGTTTACTCACTGGTGAACTAGTTGATTTCCCTACTCTGAGAATCTTGGTATTAACACCCAACCATTTTCAGGTTTCTTACATATTGATCTAATAATATTAAGAAAAGTTTATACTATAAAACTTGGCAATCACAAGAGTTCAATATAAAAATAAAAAAACCAAACCCAGTGCAGTCGAGTAGATTCCGACCATAGTGAACCTATAGGAGAGTAGGACTGCCCCATAGGGTTTCCAAGGAGTGCCTGGTGGATTCAAACTGCCAACCCTTTGGTTAGCAGCCATAGCACTTAACCACTACTCCACCAGGGTTTCCAGAGTTATATTAAAAAAAAACCACTGTGAGTTATAAGATATGCTAATTAATGCAATCCCACCCCCTGCATCCAATAAATTAAAGAAGTAATATATTGAGTTAAAAAAGAAGTAAAACAGTTAATGAAAGCACAATAACAGATTTTTCAATTTTTAATTTAATCTTCTTCAGAATCAATGCTATTGAAATATATGCAATAAAATGATATGTGTAAGGTAATTTGATTATATTGTGTCTAATTTTCCTGGGCCTCCAGGAATTCTAGCCACTAAGCTTTCCTTTTGTCTTTTAAGGGGACTTTTTTTTTTTTTCTTTGTAAGATGGGCTTATATTTTAATGCTAACATAAGGATTCTTGCTGAAGGTCTCCCTGGTGCCCAAAAACCCGTGGAAGTCAGTGCATTACTTCTGTCTTAACATACTACATTCAATGTAAACAACTCTATTTGCATGGCAAGACATCTTAATCTTGCTTCGTTCTCTAAAAGCCATCTACTGTATTAACAGTGCAATTCATTTCTCTAAAAAGCATCTGAAGGATGTATTCATTAGCGGAACATCTAGATACAGTTATACACACAGATGGACCACTGCCCATTTGAACAAACTTGATTTTAGAAGGCTTAGAAAATCTGTATCTTTTTCAAGCAAACCAAATATAAGTAAAAATAAAATAAAGATTATCCGTCTCTCAACCTGTCCTACCCAACTCATACCTGAATATTCTCAGGGAAATAAATTGGATGATGAATAGGAAAGGGGTGTTCACTATAATATGAGAGTTTCATGAGTCCCAGGTGTTTAAGTCCTGTATGATTCCATCGCAATTCCTTGAGGAGAGGTCTGAAACAATTCACTAGATTGAAAAGTGTATTAAAAGATACAGTGAGGTCTAATATAAATTCTGTAATTGCTTGCATGTCAATAATGATAAGCAACAGGGAAAGAAAGAGTGGTGAGTATGGATATATACGTCTGATTATAAAAATAAAGAAATAATATTTTGAAACATTTCAACCCATGTCTGGATTCGAATGAAATGTTAAAGAGATTAGTTAGAGAATTGAAATAAATAACAAAACTGCTAATTGAAAAAGATAAATAAACAAAAATCCCTGCCCTCCAGGGTCATACAGTCTCTGGGTGGACAAAAAGCAATTAATGAAACACAATAGGAGACAGGATAAATTATCTTGTATATTATATTCTTTCTAATATAACTATGTTTTTATGTTTAAGGAATTACAAAAAGCTCATCACAAATATTATATTATCAAAACTTAAAAATAAAGAAAACAATAATATTTTAATATATAAAGAATAAAACATATAATTCATTTCCCTATGAGATTTCAATTCAAATTTGCACTTTAAACAAACAAACAAATGGCATTGTGTCATAGTACTCTGTGTCCACAAATCAGAGTCTGCCCACCTAGAATGGCCCTTGGTGAATCAATCCTATGCAGCTGGATCAGAATACAATATTTCAAGAATTTATTGTGTTAGCCCCTTGGAAGACACTCTGCAGATGGCAGAAGAATAAAATATTATCAATCCGAGGGCCCTATCAGATTTAATTTACAAAATTGGAACAAACTAAAACCAAACCAAACCAAATCCATTGCTGTCACATTGATTCTGACTCATAGCGACCCTAGAGAATGATAATTTTACACAAGAATTTTAGGTTTGGTGGCATAGTGTTTAAGAGCTACAGCTGCTAACCAAAAGGTTGACAGTTCGAATCCATCAGGCACTCCTTGGAAACCATATGGGGCAGCGCTACTCTGTCCTATAGGGTCGCTATGAGTTGGAATCGACTCGAAGGCAATTGGTTTGGCTTTTTTTTTTTTTTTAATTAGCTTTTAAATGTTTGTTTACAAATCATTAACCACTTGACAAAAAGACAAAAGGGCTGTAAGACTTAACAATGATATATAATATTACCCCTGAAGAACAATCAGAAATGAATGTAAAGCACCCCTGATAGTCATCAAAAATAAAACTTGGAACACAAAACCAGTTAATACAGAATATTTTGAGAAGCAAGCACATCATACGAATATTTTGTTGTTGTCGCTGGGTGGTGTCAAGTCGATTCCGACTCATAGCAACCCCATTTGACAGAATGGAAGTGCCTCATAGGATTTTCTTGGCTGTAATCTTTACAGATGCAGATCTCCAGATCTTTCTCCCACGGTAGTGCTAGGTGGATGAGAACAGCCAGCCTTTGGGTTAGCAGCTGAGCACTTAACCATTGTGCCACCAGGGCTCCTATACCAATATTAAAGAGAAAATATTAAATTCTGATTTTTGTTTCTTTAAAAATACCTCTTTTCTTCCAACTGTGAAATAAAGGGTAAATGTGTTCTAAAGGGCTTTATATTTTTTATATTATCTCTTAACAAAGCCTGGTGGTGCAGTGGTTAAGTGTTACGGCTACTAATCAAAAGGTTGGCAGTTCAAATCCACCAGGTGCTCCTTTGAAACTGTATGGGGCAGTTTTACTCTGTCCTATAGGGTCGCTATGATTTGGAATCAACTCCACAGAAATTTTTTTTTTTATTTACAAAGCGAAACTGTCAAGGATTTCATTTTACTTGGATCCGCAATCAATGCCGTGGAAGCAGCAGTCAGGAAATCAAACAACATATTACATTGGGCAAATCTGCTGCAAAAGACCTCTTTAAAGTGTAGGAAAGCAGAAATGTGACTTTGAGGTCTACAATGCATCTGATCCAAGCTATAATATTTTTAGTCACCTCATATGCGTGCTAAAGCTGGGCAATGAATAAGGAAGACTGAAGAAGAATTGATACCTTTGAATCATGGTGTTGGCACAGAGTACTGAATATACCATGGACTTCCAGAAGAATGAACAAAGTCTGTCTTGGAAGAAGTATAGCCAGAGTGCTCCTTGGAAGCGAGGGTGGCAAGACTTCATCTTACATGCTTTGGACATTCTATCAGGAGGGACCAGTCCCTGGAGAAGGATATCATGCTTGATAAGGTAGAGTGTCAACAAAAAAGAGGAAGACCTTCAAAGAGATGGATTGACACAGTAGTGCAACAATGGGCTCAGACAGAGCACCAATTGTGAGGATGGCGCAGGACCGGGCAGGGCCATGTTTGTTCTATTGTACCTAGGGTCTGTATGAGTCCGAATCAATTCTACAGCACCTGACAACATTAACAAAGCAAAATGATAACAGAATTATAACTGTTTTTAGTTGCTTCTATTTTGTTTGTGTTTGTCTTGTTTTTATTTTCAAATTATTTCTTTTCCTGAATGGAGTGTGGAATCACTATCAGCCTGAGGAAATCCCAAATGATTAAAGAATTTACCATAAAGTAATTATTTCATATTCCTTCAGATAATAACAGATTTACGAAATACTCTTGTGGATTTCATTTTTGTTCTTTGAGGGAAATCTTAAATATGTTTCATTTAATAATTTATAAACCAGGATATTGATAAAATAAGCAAATAATACTATTCAAAATAAATCTGACTTTATAAATCTTAAAAAAAAAAAAAAATTCATTTCCAACTCTGTAACTGGTTCCAGGTTCAGAGATCAAAATATCTCTTTTGAAAAAGAGAAGATAAAAAAAGAAAAGAGGAAGGGAGGGAGGGAAATAAAAACTCAATCTAATAACTGTTAGCCTGAGAACTAGGGAAAACTTACTCAGGGATATATGATTTAATCCTTAGCGAAAGGAAAAACTATGTCAGAGTATTATGTGAACAGTTTGATCTAAAGGAAGTAAAATCCCAATTTTTTTTTTAATTGTTTTTAATGCATTCATTAATAGTGTAGTTACTGTGTTGTAATCCTAACAAGGGTTTGGATGAAATTTACCCTGCTGGCCATGTTCTTTATCTAAAAATGCTAATGCAAACCTCAAGTTGAGAATTTTAATATATTGATCTATTGGTTAGCAAATCACAGGTTAGCAGAATTTCACAAGCTGCAAGTCAGATAATTCACAGTTATTACCAAGCAATATCCGTGTGTATACGACCACTCTAAACACAAACTGTCAGCCTGTGGATTCATTCACTCCATCAGTATTTATCGGGCACAGTCTGTGTGGAGGAATTGCTCTGGGAGCAGAGGATGCTGTAGTAAACAAAGCCTAGCTTTGATAGGCTCCACATCGGTTCAAGCAAATTCTGTACTTTCTGAAGTAAGGGTGATCCCTGGTGGCCTGATGGCCAAGGCTGCTAGTTAAAAGGTCTGTGGTTCAAATCCACCAGCCACTCCTTGGAAACCCTATGGGGCAGTTCTACTCTGCCCTATATGGTCAATATGAGTTGGAATCAACTTGATGACAATGAGTTTCCTTAATGGCACAAATAAATATAAGTTAGAGTTAACAATCAAACTTTCTCTAGTATCTTCCCACAGCATTCTTTTTTTTCTAACTAAATATTTCAATAATCAACATCTCTGCCTGATTTATAATTTAATATCTCTCCCTCTATCTATCAGTGTGTTCTTTAGCACAGAGACGAAAGTCTCCTGATGTCATGATCAGGCTTCTTAAAATACAATATATTATAAGTATTTTATTAAGGAAGAAATGTAATTTACACTAATAATTTATTCCTTCATCTAAACTCTTAAAAACTTGAACTCTCCTGTCCAACTTACCACTTCCTAGCTAATAAAACCTGTATCTACATACGGCCTTATCCATTTTAGTGCATGACGACTACATCATTGCATTAGCTTGGGCCGAAAACCTTGAAGTTACCCTTGACATCTGTCTGTTCTCATACCTGACCTCTGACACCTCAGGAAAATCTGTTACCTTCACTTTAAGAAGAATAATAATTAATGCTGTGCCAGGCAGTGTTCTAAATTCTGTACATATATATTAACTCCTTTAATCCCCACACAACCCTATGGGTTAGGTACTTTTTTATTCCCATTTTACAGATGAGAAAACTAAGGCACAAAGATGTTCGGTAACTGCTCCAAAGTCACACAGTTAGGAGGCAGAGAAGCCAGAATTCCATCTAAGCGCCTCATGCCAGAGTCCATGCTGTTAACTACCATGCTCTAATTTCACACTACAACCTGAACCAAACACCCCTTGCCGTCTGCATTACTACCATTCTGTTCTCAGCCAACATCATCTCTCTTTAACTCATCTTCCTCTGGTCCCCCTTTCATTCCTTCAGTCTATTTTCAACAGCAGCTGGAATGATCTTGATAAAATATAAGTTGTGATCATGTGATCCTCCGTTCAGCTCTCTGTGATAGATTAAATTATTGGTCAACCTCTTCTGACAACAGAACCTTCTCTCTCCCACCATCCCCATGCCCTGGATCTCTGCTTTAAAACATGAAGAAAAACACATCAGAAACTCCAGCAGAGACGGGTTAGGAGGATAGAGCATCAGTCTTAAAAGAGTCTGCTTTATTGCATCTGGGGCCAGAAGGAGGATCTAGAATTTGCTGGGCGACTTGGGTCTGGTTTTAGAGTAGCACACATCTTAAGAGAACAACCATTTTTGTGTGTCTCCTATGTGTCAAATGCTTTTATACACATTTTTCTTGTTAATCCTCACAATGACACAGTGAGAGGTAGTTTTATCTTCATATTACTGATGAGACAATAGACTCAGAATCATTAAGAATAGACTGAAAGATCACAGAGGTAGCAAGAAGTAAAGCCAAATTTGAATTCAGGTTTATTATTATTATTATTTTTGATTTCCAAGGTTCAGTTCTATCCACCTTTTCACAATGTCCTTTCTCTTCCTCTCCTCAAGCAGTTGTATTACTTGGTTGCCTCCTGGTTTCTTCCAAAAGGATAAGCGCTCTTGAGGACACGGAGTATGACTTCTTTATCTTCTCATTTCCCTTTTACTTCTCCCTATGGAGTGAACGCAGAGGTCTGTGAAGTAGACACATGCTGCTCACAAAGAAGTCTATTTTACAGCATTTAGGTATTTTAAGAACATATAACATGTTACAGCTCTTGATTTGCTTTGATCAGAATTAACCGTTCTGAAGCTCCCAAGCATAAGAATCATAGAAATGACAGAAGACTTGTATTGTTTTTGGAGCTGGACTCATCACAAATGGAACATATCATTTTTTCTTCTTTTGCTGTATTACCTTGATTTTTTTGTTTGTTTGTTTTTACAGTTCTCTGAGAATGTTCAGTCAGAAGGTTTATTACCATACTCTCTAGGGTAGTCTCTCAATAAGTAAACAACTCAACTAATTTATCAATAGGTATTACATTGGTCTCAGTTCTATATGGAATTTGATAGCAGATTTTATTAATATTCCAAACTGAGACATTTTCAAATAAAAAGAGCATCAGTAAATACAAATTCCTGTTTGTCATTGGCTCAACATTAGTTCACTGGTTCATTACTAATAATCAGTGACCTTAATTATCTTTTTTCGTGTCATTTAAAAATTTTAAAAAATCACAGGGCATTTGGATTGCTGATTTAGGGTATTTATGAGCCGACCCTGTAGAGTCTGTCACATTGATCTGACTTTTTCTTCTGTTACTCCTACAAAATATTCAAATGTACTTCGGCATCTTCTGGGTGTCTGGAAAGACTTGGGCACTTAAAATGAATGCTTCGTCTTGGATAATTCATTTTAGATGTTGGCCTTTGCTTGCAAAGAAGCTTTTTGAAGTGTCTTACATTTCTATCCCGTACAATTTGGTCTGTAGATAACTGTAATATGGGAAAATATCCAAAGTGAATGTTAGAGAGAAATAAAATAATACCTTTTTTTGAACAAGCCGAATTGCCTGTCCTTGAGACTCTTTATCCTTATGGCATGTCAAAACACTTCGATATTCTCTGACCTTTCGAAATTTGCAGTTCTGGCTCTTTTAAGAAGCTTTTGAAATTATGTAATGCCTTGTGCTACATTTTACCTTTTGTACCTGTAATTCATGTGAATCATGTTCATTGCACTTTATTTTTCCTTTCTCTGTGTCCAGAGTATAGTGAGATATTTCAAATTTTAACCATTTGACGGGAAAAAAAAAACATGTCAGTTATTTGTAAGGAAAAAGAGATGTTTATTTTTTAATTCCTCTTTCAGACTCCTCTGACTTCCCATTTATCTGGTCAATGGAACATTGGAACTTTTGTTAAGTAAGGATGATATCTGACATTCTAGCAATTACATTTTCTCTAAAAAAAAATTACTACTGTAGATGAACTCAGGTGAAGGATGCTCTGCCATGTTTGAGATATGCCAAATTAATCACCCACAAATTAACCAGTGATTTGAGGAAATCATTATTAGTTACAACACGCTGCTTTTTCGTTAAGAATATGTGTGTGACATTTGCTGTCTGCATATCTCCATAAGGATACGCTTCATCGTACATTTGGCAGCAACTGAGAGAAATGGTACATTTTAAAGCAATTCTGTAACGTAGCGCTATAAACATCTGCTGGTGCCTGTGCTGGGAAATGTTACCTAGTTACTGCAGCTGATTTCTTTGCAAATAGCACCCTCTGCCTTCAATCACAGAAAAACTATGTACAGAAGAGCTTCAATGCAACTTTATGTTATCGTTCTGATTCTTAACAGATTTATTTTATGGCTTCTGTCTAAAACCCAAGATAAAAGAAACAGAGAGTTAAAGTGTGGAAGATATTGGAGAAAAACAGAAAACACCCAGAGACCAACTCAAAAAGAGCGGAAAATAAAGACACAGAACGGGAGGTGCACGCTTTGGGCGTCTCCCTCGTACTTAGGTAGCTGGCATGTAGCTGGATAGGTAAAGTCTAAAATTTGATCCCTGGAAAAAATTGGCTGGATGTAGAGTTCAATTGTGGCACTTCTTTGCAGCTTTGCATGCCATCAAATTCACTGGCTGAAATGATAGCCTTTGTTCTTTGTCCACCCTGAAGTGACAGACAGCTGCAATTAGTAGCTGTGGATGGAAGACTATGGGATTAAAAAATTAATGACTCTGAAGAAGAGATTGATGCTGACACTTGTTTTAAAGCCAGGAGACCTGTAAAAGTGGAGCAATATGTGAGAATACTATGATTTTACATTTGATTTTCTTTAAAGGCACATTTTCAATGACAGGACAAGAAAGGAGTGCAATGAGGGAGAAGTCTTGCATAATGCAGGAGACAATGGGGTCATTGCAACTTCACCTAAATATATAAACCAAACCCGTTGCTGTTGAGTCCATTCCAACTCATAGCGACCCTACAGGACAGAGTAGAACTGCTCCATGGGGTTTCCAAGGAGCCCCTGGTGGATTCAAACTGCCAACCTTTTGGTTAGCAGCCGAACTCTTAACAACTGTGCCACCAGGGTTTCCTTCACCTAAATGGCAGGAGCAAAATTCTACCTCTATTCTCTCAATGTTCCACAGGGTGAGGGACATTAGTTTTTAGTTTGGAATTATTCTGCGATTTGGAGAAATCATCCTTAATTACAACAGATTGCCATACCAATGAGGAGAATATGTGTGTAACATTTGCTGGGGGAAAATTAGGGGTACTAAAGGGATAGGTAGGAGCCCTGGCAGCTCAATGGTTAATCACTCAGCTGTTAACCAAAGGTCGGTAGTTCGAACCCGCCAGACACTCAGCAGGAGAAAGGTATGACACTCTACTTCTGTAAAGATTATAGCCTTGTAATCCTTATGGGGCAGTTCTACTCTATCCTATTAGGGTTGCTATAAGTCAGAATCGGCTTGACAGCAACAGGTAGAGGAATAGGGGAATCCCTGGGTGGTACTAACAGTTAAATTCTCAGCTGCTAAATGAAAGGTTGGCAGTTCAAATCCACCAAGAGCTGCCGTGGGAGAAAGACCTGGTGATCTATTTCCTAACATCACAGCCATTGAAAACCCAATGAGGTGCAGTTCTATTCTGAAACACATGAGGCTGCCATAAGTCAAGTCGGCTTGATGGCAACTTTTTTTTTTTGTTTTTAGACGGATATGACAGTAGAGTTTGAGATCTAGCTGGGTGTTGCAGAAGGACACAGGATGGCCTTCTGTTCATCCCCTCATCATGTGGTATACTTTGCCAGGACTCTTCTCAGCAGGACATGTAGAACTTATGTGTCAAATATAGAGTCAAGAAACAGGTGGCAAGCAGATAACAAGAGATATAACACAAAACAGGAAGGTGTAGTGGAGAAAAGAACAGGACTAAAGACCTAAAGACCTACAAAGAAACAGAGAAGAAAATATTTAAGTATTTATGACACGAAGGCAATGCAAGTTTAGAGAAAACGTGGTGCTTTAGGAGCACTGCCTATGGAATGACCAATGCTTCTATAGCCAGCGTGGCTTTTTCAGTGATATCCAGTCACTAACTGCTTTGCAGCAATGAGCAGCCATATATAAAACACTGAGTCCAAAAAGAAGCTAAATTTTTGTTTGACATTACTGCTGGCAAGAAATAGTCAAATGGAAATCGATAAACGTGTATACGCTATCATGAGGCGGAAATCGTTTTCTTCAGTGTTGTTTGCTTAACGGTTTCATAGCAGTTCAAAGTGATAATTCCTAAAACGTATGTCTCTGCCATTTACCTTTTTAATGTATCATGTCTACTGGAATAATTTGTTCAATTGCCTTTTTAAACGTTGTGTTCTTGAAACCTTTAGAAAACCCTCCTTGAAAGGCCTGGTCTTGACTGCTCCCTCTTTTGCTTCACCAGTGCACCTGGACCTCACCTCTATTATTGCATCTACTATCCTGCATTGCTCCTTGGAAGCCCTGTGGGGCAGTTCTACTCTGTCCTATAGGATTGCTATGAGTTGGAATTGACTTGATGGTAATGAATTTTTGGGTTTTATCCTGAATTGCAGTAATTTGTTTCAATAAACAGTGAGTTCTTAGGACAAGGACTGAGACTTATTCTGTTTTTTAATCCCCATGGACCAAGATTAAGTAAGTAATCAATGTTGCTATTGTTAGCGCAACAGAAGGACATGCTGCTTGGTCCTGCGGCATCACTTGTGGATCAGAACGGTGGGATCCATAGAGTTTTCACTGGCTGATTTTCAGAAGTAGATTGCCAGGCCTTTCTTCCTACTCTGTGTTAGTCTAGAAGTTCTACTGAAACCTCTGCAGCATCATAACAACAGGCAAACCTCCACTGACAAGGGATGGCTTAGGTTGGGAATTGAACCTAGGTCACCCACATGGAAGGCTAGAATTCTACTACTGAACTGTAACTGCCCCCAAGTATTCAATACATATAGAATTTTCTTTCTTAATATTAGCCAACATTTTCAATATTAAACCTCTAAAAAAACAACATAAGAAAATATTCACTGTAATGACCTAAAACAAAACCCAAAACAAAACCCATTGACATCAAGTCCATTCTACTCTTAGCAACCCTATGGTAATGACTCCTATGTATTTCTCTGACTGTTTTGCTCCCTACTCCACTTGTTTTCTAGTGGATAGTTCTTTATGTCACATTTCACCACGGTCAAGTAAGAAATGAATTGAATTTTAACTATGATGAACTCCTAGTCATAGAATGAAAGGTTACTTTAAAGTTAAATGCTAATATTATCTTTTGTCATTATTGGCATGCTACATTGTCTAAATTGTTTCTAAGATGTTTATCGTTATTAGTTATTCAAAAACAATGCACAGCAAATCACTCTGCAATGGATGGGACGGTAAATCTTAATGAAAAGGTTTTAAGCTTGACCAGTAAAAAGACGCTTAGTTTGAACTCCATTAGCAGTAATGAATGTGTTCTTTGACACATGTAACTTTCAAAATCCTGCTCATATTTCACAGGCCAAACAATTCCACACATTGGTCACAGAGCCTGAAATGTACTGTCTGCTGGTTTAACCTGTGGTTAAAAGGTCTGCTGCTAACCAAAAGATCAACAGTTCAAATCCACCAGCCAATCCTTGGAAATCCTATGGAGCAGTCCTACTCTCTCCTATAGGGTCACTATGAGTCAGAATCACCTTGATGGCAACGGGTTTTTTTTTTTTTTTTAATCTACTGAAGGAATTTGGAGACTGTTTACTTTTTAAATATCTTATTGCAATTATTTTTCCAGAAAAGTCATTTCTAAATAATAACAGCCTCTATTATTAATTGGGCTTTGGTGTTTGGTGGCCCAGAGATGGTACTTTACAAATATTATTACTAACTCTTAAGAATTTTACAAAGGAAATCTCATTTCCCTTTTACAGATCTGCAAACTGAGTTTCCAGATAGGAGTAAGAATTAATTTGTTCAAAGATATATAATAGTTGAGCTTTCTTTTTCTAGATGGAATTCATACCTCGATTGCAAGGCCAATGCTTGTCCCACTAAATCAATAAGCCTGATTTCTAATTTTGGGGTAAAGAAAGGTTTTCATGATCTTCTAGGACAAGGGTTCTTGTGAGTGGAGGGAGAAGGCAAGAGATGTGAATTTGCCTTAGTGGTGACAGAAGCCGCAGGAATGGAGGAAGATGCCCACCGACTGTGTGGAGAGTGTAAAGCAGATTTGATAGCACCCTGAGGCACACACACTAGGCAAAGAAAATAACTGATTTTGACTAGACACAGATGGATAGACCAGTAAAATTTATTGCTAAAAACTAAAGAAGTATTCTAGCATAATGTGATTAATATAGACATGACCACGATGTGAAGATTATAGCTATTTATAACTTGTTTCCTGCACAGAACATAAAGGAGACTTAAAAAAAAAAAAAAACCCTTTCTAGGTTATGATACTGTTTATTTTCTTTGGGAAGAATGGACAAGGTAAGGACACATGTTAAGATGTTTAAGATTTGACAAGGGCATCCTCCTGACGTGTGACTGCAGGAAGAAGGCCTGAGGTGCAAGTCTCAGTCAGTCTCCAGGGCTCACCCCAGTGAGAAGCAGGCAGTTCTCAGAAATGGTGGGTTAGAGGAAATGCTACTTGGGATATATTTTTTAGAGTTTGGGGCTTATTTTTCTCTCTTAAGGCTCAAAGAACAAATGCTATGTGTATTTCCTGAAGTCTGCCGAATTAGGAAAGCACTTCAAGCCACCTCAGGTATAATTTGAATACAAGTGGATCCAGAAAGCTTTATAATTGCTCAAGTATGCCTGACTCAGTTCTGTAGACACTAAGAAGAATCTTTTGAAATTAAGCCCCTAGGAAAACTACTAACCAGCATTTACATCAGCCAAGTTGTTGGTTGTGGGGGGGTTTTGGCACTCCCTGTAATCAGCGGACATGATGCTGTTCGGCTCTCAAACATCTCTCACCGAATCAGCACTGCCTCCTCTTTCAAAGCAAACCTTTGCGAAAAGATGCTCTGACTTCCTTTATATTTTATCTCTCTGAAGTTTGGGTAAGTAAGGAGAGGAATTGTTACCATGGATACAATGACAAGCAAGTGCAGAGAACGGATTTGGTGAAGTGGAGATGACAGGAAGGCTGGGGTGTGATGAACATGCACTCTCTGAGTCTGTGATCATCTGATGGGAGACCCAGCTCTCACTAGAAATATGTCCTGTGCTTCAGAAGAGCAGATTGCAAAAAGTTTAGAGAAAGGGGATTCTGGAGATGAGTGGCAAATATAACTGTACATTTGACCTGTTCCCTCCACAAACCCCACCAATGCTACAGTAAAGGATTTTTTTTTTTTTTAACTAGGCATAAACCTGAAAGGATGGAAGGAATAGAGAAGAGACAACAACAAACATTTAGAAACTGAATAGCAGAGGGACAACTTATAACTAAACTAACAGGTAAAACAAAGCAAAACAAAACAGAAAAGCCAAATCTTAATTGCATGATAGTAAAAGCCAAGAGACAACCCATTCCATACATAGTATGTTCGAGTGGCTCAGGAACTGGCAGCACCAGGTATCTCAGAATACCTGGAAGAAGCAGTTAAACTACTGAGTGATTGAAACCTATTTTAGAAGCTAGATGGCTAGGATTCTTTCCAACCCCTTGACTATGTGACCATTTGCCCCTAACTCAGCAGATACTGAACCTTCATCCCCTTAATAAGTTAAAACAGGGGTTCTATGGGCTGAGGTAAACCCCATGACTGAGGGCGGCACTACCATCCCAAAAAGGAACAAAGTAAACCTAGGCACGCTGGACACCAAATGCTGAAAAGTCTTCCAAGCCCACTCACCTTTTCCCCCATTGCACTAGCTCCTTTAAGCAAAAGACAAGTAAATTATTTTCTGGGAATCTAGTAAGCTGAAGAAAAACTATTTAACAATGTTTACCTTAGGGCTTCTCCAACAAGTGGCTCACCGGGATCACCCAGTGATGTCTTTAGTTACAGGCACAAAGTTGCCAAGTCACTTTTTAGCATCTTACTCTTAAACAGGAGCAATCAACATGCAATAAGGAAATAAAAAGGAAAAGATTTTTGGAGGAAACAAATCCAGGAAGAAGAAAAATTCAAAAGCATGTTATTAATTACCCCAGAGAAGTGATTTTTTTTTTCTCATAGAAGGAAGCATGCATATATTAAAGAATCATTCAGAGAAATAAAAAAAGAACTTAGAGTGAAAAACATAATAGAAATTTAAAATTGAATACAAGGGTTAAATAATAAAATTGAGGAATCTCCTGGGAAGTACAGTGAAAAGAGAGACAAAAAATAGAAGAAAATTAGATTTAAACAGAAGTTCCACTCAGCAATACTGATAAGAAGGGGAAAGAAAAGCAAAGTGAATGGCGGTGTTAGAGAAGTATCCTTCCATTACTACACTAGGAAGTCAATGAATAATGTGGAAAACACATATATCAAAAGTAGCTGTATACCCTTACTAACAAAAATATAGTGTTACCTAACTCCCAGATGAAACAATAAGAGTACAAAATCAACATCTCTAAAAACAGGGCTCAGGGAAAAAGGGGGTCATGGGCATGAAACCACTCTTGTTGCTATAAGCAGGGGTATGCTGGAATCAACTCTCTGTATGTCCTGGGGTCAATTATTCTCATCTGTTCCCACCTCTATGTTGAGTGATGCAATACTGGTTGCTTGAATTTTGCTAGGATGGAAGTGTTTACACAAAGGGATTCAGGTGACATTACACACCTGTGCCTCCCTCCAAGAAAACCAGTTGTTAAACACTTACAAGAAGCCCACTGGCTATAAGCCTATTTGACTTTTATTCATGCCTTGATAAAACATGCGTAACAGCTAATAATAACCAATAAATAATTTGATAATAAGAAAACGTGAATACACACCAGGAAAATATTTTTATGGCCCTATGTTCTGAGTCTTAAGAATACTGACAATTCAAGAAGACCTGAAGACCATGAAAGTTATGCTAATATAATCACGAATTATTCCAGTGAGGAAGAAGACACTTAAATTAATGCAAATGACAGGGAGCTTTATGATGGACTCAGAATTTTTAATGATTTATGCAAATGTTGGAAAGAGGGATGTAAGATCAATTATGATTTTACCAAAAAGTCATGGTATCAAGAGAACGAAACTAGCTTAAAATAAGCTCGAGGATATCTAAAAATGTAAACATAGCAACACAACTTAAAAACAATCTATGAAGTATGAAGAGAAATATATAGAAAAAGAGTAAGATGTCTTTTTTGGGAAAGTAGTGAGTGTTAACATACGACAAGAAGAAGGCAAAACTGTTCAGCCCTTCCTTTATTGCAATATAATGTCTATCAAGGAAACAGTCAAAACCCCACTTTGGGAACGTTCACCGTGTCCAGCAGAAGTTAAGATGTTAGTGATATGTTGATGTCCACTTTGGTAACCTGGGAGCTAAGCATAGATGCCTCCATTCAAACTCTAAAAAAAGGCGTATTGACTAAGATATATGATATTAGAGAAAACCTCCTTCCTCTGTCTTTCTGGTGGCATTTCCTCTTTACTCAGTTCCTGTATTATGAATCCCAAAGTATCTGGTCTTCATTAGATGATCTGTCACATGGGTCATCCCCCTGGGCAAGCATCAATGTTTTTGACAGCTATCCAGAATTATGGAGATCCAGCTACCAACAAAGACAAAATTGAAATCATTTAAGGGTAAATAAGTGCCATTCTATCTCTGGCTAATGAATTAAAAAAAAAAAAAATCATTGCTTTCGAGTTGATTCTGACTCATAGCGACCCTATAGGACAGAGTAGAACGGCCCCATAGGGTTTCCAAGGAGTGGCTGCAATAGAGAAGAATTATTAAAGACAACCCTTTTGATTCCAGAATCCCACTAATTAAGGAACACCAAATACATCCTAATTTTGATTGTAGAACTTTAACAACATTTAACTCATTAATAATGTTTTACCAGATTTCTCTCTTTTCTGTACAAGAGTCCTCATCTAAAGAATTTTAGTATGGCTGTGATTATTGTTGAACAATTCTCTTGTAGCGACAGTGTTCTGTTTTTCTCTGAAAGAACATTTGGAACCATTGCCTTCCTATATAATAAACTCGATAAGGGAACACGACAAACAGCACGGAATAGAGCCAATTTTCCCTTATCTTTAGAGTTTAAATCAATTATATGCTGATTACAAATTACATTTTGCTGTAACTAGGAATAAATCACACCTTTCTGTCTCCTGTGGTTCTATAAAGCCCCTTTACAATTATGAGATATCAGTACTAAAACAGTTAAGACACATTTCCAGTTTTTAATCCATTGTGTATATGTGTGTGTATATACTACTTTTGCTCATTGAATGATTCATAAATTTTGTTGGTTTGCTACAAATTATCTATACAGTGATTTGAAACTTTTCATGAACACATTTTTTCTTATCATAACACCAAGATACAGATGTTTGTAGTCCTCTGCTTGCCTAAGTTCTTCTGAAAGAGAGCTGCTGGCTCATGGCAAGTTATCTGAAGACAGTGAGCTGAAGGAGGTTCTGGATATTGTAGTCACTATCATGCTTTGTTATAACCATATTAAAGTATTTCTTATAAAAACAGAAGGCTTTATGAGGAGAGGGAGCCAAAGAAATAACTCCGTTAAAGTTTCTTTAAAATACATTTGTTAAGTGCTTGCCCCAAACAGAGTGCAGAGTACTATTATGTTAGACAACAACGAATAAAACAGAAATACAAGTGTTGCCTTCAAGGAGCTCATAATCTAGTTCAAAACTCCTTTCCTTGAAGTAATAGAAATTTACTATTGTCATTGTTAGGTGCTGTCGAGTCGGTTCTGACTGATAGCGACCCTGTGCACAACAGAATGAAACACTGCCCGGTCCTGCTCCATCCTTAAAATCATTGTTGTGCTTGAGCTCATTGTTGCAGCCACTGTGTCAATCCACCTCATTGAGGGTCTTCCTCTTTTTTGCTGACCCTCTACTTTGTCAAGCATGACGTCCGTCTCCGGGGACTGATCCCTCCTGACAACATGTCCAAAGTATGTGAGACACGGTCTCTCCATCCTTGCTTCTAAGGAGCATTCTGGTTGTTCTTCTAAGACAGATTTTTTCATTCTTCTGGCAGTCCATGGTATATTCAATATTCTTTGCCAACACCTTAATTCAAAGGTGTCAGTTCTTCTTCGGTCTTCCTTATTCATTGTCCAGCTTTCACATGCATATGATGCGATTGAAAATACCATGGCTTGGGTCAGGCACACTTGAGTCTTCAAGGCGACATCTTTGCTCTTCAATACTTTAAAGAGGTCCTTTGCAGCAGATTTACACACAAAACAAATAAGTGTAAGGGAGAAGAAATGCAAGGAAAATAATCTTAAATGCAATTTTTGTGCTTGAGGAGAACCAATTGCCAAGGTTGACCCAACTGAATGTAATTATTCTTAACAGGTCACTCTCTCAATTAACTGTGATCTTTTAGGATGGTGAGAATATTTTCTGCAGAGGAAATGACTGTATCTTTCCTAGTAACACAATTATGTTATTAAATGTTTTTTAGAGGTATTCAGTTCATTAAGAAGGAGACAAAGACAAATGTCACTGGCCTGAAATTGTTAGTTCAGATTCACATGGTGTGAAATTGAAAACACGTGTGGACTGAAAATTATAAATGTGCCAACTACTGAATGGAAAATACCATTTGCCCTTAAAATGTTAGTTTCTACTAACTTAATGGGACATTAGAAAATGATGACATGACTGTCTAAAATATTATGTTACAGGTTGTATGTTTGTGTTACAAATGTGTGCTATATTTACCCAATTTATACAGGATTTTTCAGTCAGAAATATTTGGCGCATATGCTGGCTTCACAGCTTGCTAGCTGTGCAACTTCAAGATTAACCTTTCTAAATCTCAGATTTCTTGTGTGTAGAATGAGGATAGGTACTTCTGAACTATGTGTGACTTCTGGTAAGAAGGAAGTAATGAATAAAGTACCTGGTAGAGCGTCCAGAAAGAACACTGTAGGCACTTGAGTTAGTTCTCTTTCCTAATGTAATATTAGTGACTGTTTTGTCCTGAAATTTTAAGATGCAGTTATGCATATTATACCTCTTATAGAGCTCAATAATTTTATGATTTTCCCATTAATTATATATGCAGTGAAATTGTTAGGCCTGAAGGAAAACAAATGATTCCAACATTTTTTCCTCAATTACGAGTATTTGTCAAAGAGAAATAAAAGTCACTTTGGATCCAGTTAAGTTATATTTAATACATTAAGATTTATTTTGATCATTTGCTCTTTAATGTTCATTTTAATGCATATACATTATTTGCTAAGTCATGTACTTTATTTTCAAAAATAATGATTTCTTTATCCTTTTTAGGATCACTTGAGTTTATTTAAACTATGAATCTTCACAGAAAAATCTACATATATTTATTTTTAAAAATGTTAACAGTTGATATTTTAAAATTTTTACTATGAATCAGGCTACGTGATACAAAACAATGGTTCCCCAAAGATGTCCGCATCCTAATCACTGGAACCTGTAAAGATGTTAGTTGACATGGAAGGGCAAACTAAGATTGTAGATGGAATTAAGGTTGCTAATCAGTTGACCTTAAAATAAGGAGGTTAACCTGGATTATTCAAGCTGGACCAATGTATTCACCAAAAACCAGAAAACAAATCCTGTTGCCATTGATTCGATTCCGACTCATAGCAATCCTATAGAACAGAGTAGAAGTGCCCGATAGGGTTTCCAAGAAGTGCCTGGTGGATTTGTCATATTGCCAACCTTTTAGTTAGCAGCTGTAGCTCTTAGCCACTGCACCACCAGTGTTTCCAGGGTCCTTAACTGTGTAAAAGTAAGGCAGAAGAGTCAGAATCAGAGTGATGTGTTGTGAGAAAGACTAGACAAGCAATTGCTGGCTTTGCAGATGGAAGGGAGCCATGGACCAAGGAATGCTGGCAGACGCTAGAAGCTGGAAAAGGCAAGGAAATGAATATTTTTTCCTAGATCTTTGGAAAGTAGTGCAGCCCTGCTGACACTGATTTTAGCCCAGTGAAACACATTTCAGACTCCTTAGCTATAGAACAGTAAGCTAATAAATTTACGTTGTTTTAAACCACTAACTTTGTGGTAATTTGTTACAGAAGCAGTAGGAATCTAACATACGGGCACTCTTCTAAGTGTTTACATGTGTTCCCTAACTCATTGCATTCATTTCCTAGGGCTGACATAACAAAATACCACAAAGCAGGTGGCTTTACACAAGAGGAATTTATTGTCTCAGAGTTCTGGAGGCTAGTAATCCAAATTCAGGATATCACCAGGACTCGTTCTCTCCAAAGGCTCTAGGAGAAGATCCTTTCTTATCTCTCCCAGCACTAATGCCTCCAGATGTTCCTTGGTTTACAGCTCCCTCATAGTTCTTTGGTCACATGGTAGTTTTCCTTTTGTATCTCTGTGTCTCTTCCTCTTTTATAAGGATGGCGTTCAGATTGGATTAAGAGCCTATTCTGGGATGACCTCATGTTAAATTAACTGATAACATCTTCAGAGACCTTATTTCAAAACAAGGTCATGTTCACAGGCAAACCTTGTTGGTGTAGTGGTTAAGAGCTACAGTTGCTAACCTAAACGTTGGCAGTTCGAATCCACCAGGTGCTCCTTGGAAACTCTATGGGGCAATTCTACTGTGTTCCATAGGGTTGCTATATGCTGACTATAAGTCGGAATTGACTCGATGGCAATGGATTTGTTTTGGTTTTGGGTTTTTGGTTTATAAACTTAGGCGGGGGACACAACTCACACCTTAATACTCATTTAGTTTTTACAACTGTGTTTTAAGGTAGGTATTATTACTTTTTCCTTTTTTATAATTAGAAAAACTGTGGATGCAAGCAGAAGTAACTTGCCAAAGGTCACAAAGTTAGTGAGGGCATTCTGGCTCTAGAGCCTCCATTCTTAAATGGTACAAAACACTGACTGTCTTGAGTTAAACACATTTTTGGGTGGTCCATGGAGTCCCTGACACTTATCCATAGATGCTAGTGTTTTAGAAAATGTTATTTGTAAGTAATTAGGGGAAATTTTTTTTCTCTCACACTAACTTGTCTTTTTATGGTTGAAGCATATCATCTTTTTATGGTTGAAGCATGTCATAGGTATATTTGGGATTAACGTAAAATAGTTTTAAAAAATGAATCTGTGGGTAAAAAAGCCAAATAAAAGCAATATTAGTGAAGATCATAGATTCAGGAGAAAAAGAGTGTGTCTCTTGTACTTTTTTTTCTGTTTACTTTCTTTTGTATCTCTTTCTGACAGTCTCTTTTATACACAAAAACACACAACACACATATAAATAAATGCACATTCTTTCAATAATAATTGATGCATAAACAAAACAAAGCATTGCCCTTACCAAGCGAGCTGGCCAGAGGGAAGCCTATCATGGGAAGGCAACCAAAACCAACCCTTCAAGTACATTTGGACTCACAATTAGACTCTGTAGGATAGAGTAGAACTGCCCCATAGGGTTTCCAGGCCTGTAATCTTTACCAAAGCAGGCTGCCACATCTTTCTCCTGTGGAGCGGCTGGTGGGTTCTAACCACCAACCTTTCAGTTACGAGCCAAGAGCTTTTACCACTGAGCCACCAGGTCTCCTCTTGGGAAGGCACAATTTCACCATATTGTGAACAGTCTAAAGAAAGATATGAAAAAGAATCCCTGAACATTTGCAAGACCTTTTTAGAAAGCCAGACATTTTCAGTGCAGGCATGGTACTAAAAATAAGAGAACAATAGAGAGATAGGCCATTTCCTTTGTGTGGCCCTCCGTCACCTTAATGACTTCATTTCTCTTTATTTTGAGTCTCCAAGTCATTATTCATTTCTGTAAAAAATGGACCCTCATTCTTTTTGCAGAATCGCTTTAAATATAATCTAAAAAATAAATTTTATGTTTCATAATATATGTGTGTGTATGTATATATTTATATAGCAAAAGTTTATAGGAACAATGAAAGAAAACATGCAGTGTATATGGCACTCATGCTGAAATAAAGAAATAGAAAATGGCTACTGTACCAAAACTTAATTCTAAGTCCTATACTAAAAGAAAACTAGGCACTTAAATTCCCAAATGATGGCAGAAACAGCTTGCCACTAGTGAGCAAACCCAATTATTGGCCTGGTGACACTACATGCTAAATGAGGACAAGCACACTGTGCTGGTGAACTGAAATGCCACTATCCCTCCCCGGAGAAAGAGTGGGCTTGTCTTCTGCCTGCAAAGGTGTTTTATTAAAATCATTTCTCTGCACTACAAGTCAGTGACAGGTGTTAAGCAAGTCAGTTAGCAAACATATTTTTATCCTGGATGGGATGCTTCTAAATGACAGTTTCATAATAACCTCAAAATGCACATAATACCCAGGGCAAGACAGATACTAAATTATTAAGTAATAAAATGTAGCATGATCATAATATTCTCCAGTCTGCCCATCCAAGCCTAATCTCTCTCCTCCCTCACACGCGCACACACACACACACATACACACACACGGGGGTGATGTCCATCTCAAATGTTCTCTCACCTTCTATACTATGGAAAATTGCTCTCAGAAAAAAAAAAAAAGCCTGAACACTTAGATTATGTCGTTTATAGCATTTACAGCATGACAAATGTGCTGTTACTAGTGTTTGTATTTTGCCCTAAAAAAGGGGAGGAAGGAAAGGTCCTTAAAAAAAATGGATATATATTGGTGAGATTTCAGAATTAAATGGTAGTTTGGGGACCTATTTTGTGTAGGGGCCTTCTTCTATGTGCCTCTGAAATCACACACTGTAGGTGGCAAACTCTGTTTTTAAAGCATACCTACCTGAGCCCTGGTGGACCAATGGTTAAGAACTACAGCTGCTAACCAAAAAGTCGGTAGTCCAAATCTACCAGCCGCTCCTTGGAAACCCTATGAAGCAATTCTACTCTGTCCTGTAGGGTCGCTATGAGTCAGAATTGACTGGATGGCAATGAGTTTGGTTTTGATTTTTACCTGAGCTTCATATAGAGTATAGGCTCACTTGTTAAGCCCAGGATTTCAAAGTTATAGATCATGTGCAGGCCTGAGTATCAGTAGACATATTAAAAATATACCACGTGTTTACTTGATCAACAAGGCATTTTAAGAATATCTCAAAGTCAAAAGAAGACATCCATAAAGCAGGTACAAGAGGTCATCGTGTTGACAGTAGATTCAGCAAGAGTCAATTCCAAGCAGAGAAGTTTTCCAGATTAGATAGCATAACAACGCATGGTACCTGATCGAATGGAAACATTTTACATACGTTAACAAAAGGTCACTTTTCTTAATTTAGAACTTGGTTCATTACTTGCTGTTAAAGGCTGAAATAGATATCGATACTATATACTTTAGAAATGCGTACTTTTACTGATATTTTGAAGCCAAGACAATAGTTATTTTGCATGCGAATTTCAATTTAATCCTATTTTTAATTTAATCATATATCTTTATTTTTAACTATGTCACAAAGAGACTACATATTGACTGAATACAACATTAGTGATAGGAGAAAATAGAGAACTGGTGCTTTTATTTTACTTTTTTCAATTTTAACTAAATCCTTATTCAGTTATAACTTGGTTTCTTTAAGGCATAATTTATATTGAGGCCAAGATTTTATGTGCATCTACCAATTCATACTTACCTTTGTAAGACTAGAAATTGATTTTCTAATATAAGTGTTGCTTACTCTAGGGAATGGACAAAATCTAGAAAGAAAGCTGAGGGAATGATTTTTTTTTTAAATACTTTGGATTTTATTTTCCCCTTGACATTTTATTATAAATTTCAGTACTGTATGGCAAAATATGTACACAAAAAAAGTAACTTAAACTTAGTCTTTGAATGCACAAAATTATATTTTTCCTGAGCAAAACTAGCATTTTATAGAATTATGGGGATATTACTTCGAACCTATTACTATTAAGGCTTAAGTTAAAACAAAACTGAGAGTTAAAATTAATAAAAAGAAAAGATAGAAGGACTAACAGTTGTTGAGCGCTTCCGTGTGCCAAGTGTTGTGCTATGTGCTAATTTAGCTTAACCAGATTCTCCGAAGAGCCACCAGCTCCAGCTACATGCCCCCCTTGGTATTCTGCTTTACAAAAACACATGGAAATCTGCACACACACACACACACAAAAAAAACCAGATGAAATTGTACCAAATGTGTAGGCTGGCAGAGCTGCTGTTCTTTTTTTTTTAAATGATAATCCTTCAAAGTGCCAACTTCTTACTAAAGTAATATATCATTGCTGTTGTTAGATGCCCTCGAATTGGTTCTGATTCATAGTGACCCTATGTACAATAGAAGGAAACACCGTCAGATCCTGTGCCATCCTCAAAATCATTGCTATGCTTGAGTCCATTGCTGTAGTCACTGTGTCAATCCATCTTACTGAGGTTCTTCCTCTTTTTCACTGACCCTCTGCTTTACCAAGCATGATGTCATTCTCCATGGACTGGTCTCTCCTGACAACATGTCCATCACATGCCAGGTGAAGTCGTGCCTTTCTTGCTTCCAAAGAGGATTCTGGCTGTACTTTCTCCAAGACAGATTTGTTCATTCTTTCGGCACTCCGTGGTATATTAAATATTCTTCGCCAACGGCATAATTCAAAGGCGTCAATTCTTCTTAGGTCTTCTGTATTCATTGCCCAGCTTTCTTTCACATGCATATGAAAAAAATTTATGAGGTGTTTGAAAATATCATGGCTTTGGTCAGGTCCACCTCAGTCCTTAAAGTGACTTCTTCGCTTTTTAAAAGGAGGTCTTTTGCAGCAGATGTGTTCAATGCAATGGGTTGTTTGATCTTTATTTTTCAATTATTTTATTGTGCTTTAGGTGAAAGTTAACAGCTCAAGTTAGTTTCTCATACAAAAATTTATATACAAATTGTTATCTGACCCTAGTTGCTATTCCTATAATGTGACAGCCTACTCCCCCTTTCCACCCCGGATTTCCCAAGTCCATTCAACCAGCTCCTATTCCTTTCTGCCTTCTCGTCTTGTCTCCGGAGACGAGCTGTCCATTTAGTCTCATGTTTATTTATTTATTTTTTTATCTTCTTGAACTAAGAAGCACACTCTTGGAGAGTGTCATTTTATGTCTTATATTCCAGCCTAATCTTTGTCTGAAGAGTTGGCTTAGGTAATGGTTTTAATTCTGGGTTAACAGAGAGTCCGAGGCTGTGTCTTCTGGGGTTCCTGTCATCTAAATCAGACCATGAATTTGAATTTCAATGCTGTACCCCACTATTCTCCTGCTCCGTCGAGGACTCTTTGTTGTGTTTCCTGTCAGGGCTATCACTGGCGGTAGCCAGGCATGATCTAGTTCTTCTGGTCTTAGGCTGATAGAGTCTCTAGTTTATGTGGCCCTTTTTGTCTCTTGGGCTAATATTATCCTTGTGTCTTTGTTGTTCTTTTTTCTACTTTGCTCCAGGTGGGTTGGGACCCATTGATGCATCTTAGATGGCCACTCACTAGCTTTTAAGGCCCCAGATGCCACTCATCAAAGTACAATGGGGAAGATTTTCTAAATAAACTGTTACACCAATTGACGTAGATATCCCCCGAAACCATGGTCCCCAGACCCCTGCCACTGCTACTCTGTCCCTCGAAGTGTATGGTTGTATTCAGGACACTTCTTAGCTTTTGGTTTAGTCCAGCTGTGCTGACTTCCCTTGTACTGTGTGTTGTCCTTCCCTTCACCTAAGATAATTCGTATATACTATCTAGTTCTCGAATTTCCCTCTCCCTCTCTTCCTACCCTTATAACCATCAAAGAAGGTTTTTTCTGTGTTTAAACCTTTCCTTGAGTCCTTGTAATAGTGGTCTCATACACTATTTGTCCTTTTGCTACCAACTAATTTCACTTAGCATAATGCCTTCCAGATTCAGCCTTGTTATGAAGTGTTTTACAGATATATTGTTGTCCTTTATCATTGTGTAGTATTCCACTGTGTGACTATACCATAATTTTTTTAGCCATTCATCCTTTGGTGGGCACCTAGGTTGTTTCCATCTTTTTGCTATTGTGAACAGTGCTGCAATGAGCATGGGTGTGCACATGTCTATTTGTGTGAAGGCTCTTATTTCTCTAGGATATATTCCAAGGAGTGCGATTGCTGAATCCTATGGTAGCTCTATTTCTAGCTTTTTAAAAAAAAATTTTTTTTTCACCAAATCGATTCCCAAAGCAATTGTATCATTTTACATTCCCACTAGCATTTTACATTCCAGTCTCTCCACAACCTCTCCAACAATTATTATTTTGTGTTTTTTGGATTAATGCTAGCCTTGTTGGGGTGAGATGGTATCTCATTGTAATTTTGATTTGCATTTCTCTAATGGCTAATGATTGTGAGCATTTCCTCAGGTATCTGTTAGCTGCCTGAATGTCTTCTTTTTTGAAATGGTTGTTCATATCCTTTGCTCATTTTTTAATTGGATTATTTGTCTTTTTGCTGTATAGGGGTTGGATTTTCCTATAGATTTTAGAGATTAGACCTTTGTCAACTTTGTCATAGCCAAAAGTTTTTTTTGTTTTTCCCAGTCTGTAGGTTCTCTTTTTGTTTTTTCAGTGAAGTTTTTGTTGAGCATAAGTGTTTAACTTTTAGAAGGTCCCAGTTATCTAGCTTATCTCCTGGGGTTTGTGTATAGTTAGTTATCCTTTGTATCCTGTTGATTCCATGTATTAATGCCCCTAACATTGTCCCTATTTTTTCTTCCATGATCTTTATCATTTTAGATTTTATATTTAGGTCTTTGATCCATTTTGAGTTAGTTTTTGTTTATGGTGTCAGGCATGCATCTTGTTTCATCTTTTTACAAAAGGACACCCAGCTTTGACAGCACCGTTTCTTAAAGAGACTGCCTTCTCTATATTTAATGGACTTTTGCCCTTTGTTAAATGCCAACTGCTCATGGAAGGATGGATTTACTTCTGTTTTCTCAATTCTGTTCTGTTGGCCTATGCATCTGTTTTTGTACCAGTACCAGGCTGTTTTGACTACCATGGGTGTATAATAGTTTCTAAACTCAGGTAGTACGAGACCTCCCACTTTATTCTTCTTCTTCAGTAATGCTTTACTTATCTAGGGCCTCTTCCCTTTCCATATGAAATTGGTGATTTGTTTCTCCAACTCATTAAAAAATGTCGTTGAATTTTGGATTGGGATTGCATTGTATCTGTAGATAGCTTTGGGTGGAATAGACATTTTCACAATATTGAGTCTTCCTATCCATGAGAGAGGTATGTTTTTCCACTTATGTAAGTCTCTTTTGGTTTCTTGCAGTAATGTCTTGTAGTTTTCTTTGTATAGGTCTTTTACATCTCTAGTTAGATTTATTCTTAAGTATTTTATCTTCTTGGAGGCTATTGTAAATGGTATCGATTTGGTGGTTTCCTCTTGGAAGTTCTCTTTGTTGGTGTAGAAGAATCCAACTGATTTTTGTATGTTTATCTTATATTCTGATATTTTCCTGAACTCTTCTGTTAGTTCCAGTAGTTATCCTGTGGATTCTTTAGCGTTTTATGTGTATAAGATCATATCATCTGCAAATAGAGATACTTCTATTTCTTCCTTACCAATGTGAATGCTCTTCTTTTTCTTGTTTAATTGCTCTGGCTAAGACCTCCAACACTATGTTGAATAAAAAAGGGCATCCTTGTCTGGTTCGCCTTCTCAACGGGAATGCTGTCAGACTCTCTCAATTTAGGATGATGTTGGCTGCTAGCCTTGTATAAATGACCTTTATTATGTTGAGGAATTTCCCTTCTATTCCTATTTTGCTGAGAGTTTTTATCATGGGTGTTGGGCTTTGTCAAATGCTTTTTCTGCATCAATTGATAAGATCATGTGGTTCTTGTCTTTTGTTTTATTTTTGCGTTGGATTACACTGATCGTTTTTTCTAATATTGAGCCATCCTTGCATACCTGGTATGAATCCCACTTGGTCATGGTGAATTATTTTTTGATATGTTGTTGAATTTTATTGGCTAGAATTTTGTTGAGGATTTTTGCATCTAAGTTCATGAGGAATATAGGTCTATAATTTTCTTTTTTTGTGGTGTCTTTACCTGGTTTTGGTATCAGGGATATGCTGACTTCATAGAATGAGTTTGGTAGTATTCCGCCCTTTTCTATGCTCTGAAGTACCTTTCGTAGTAGTGCTGTTAACTTTTCTCTGAAAATTTGGTAGAACTCTGTAGTGAAGCTGTCCTGGACAGGGCATTTTTTGTTGTTGTTGTTGTGAGTTTTTTAATTACCTTTCAATCTCTTCCTTTGCTATGGGTTTATTTAGTTGTTCTACCTCTCTTTGTGTTAGTTAGTTAGATAGTGTGTTTCTAGAAATTTTTTCATTTCCTCTAGGTTCACATTTGTTAGAGAACAATTTTTCATAGTATTCTGTTATGATTATTTTAATTTCTGTTGTGTCTGTTGTGATATCGCCCAGCTCATTTCTTATTCAGTTTATTTGCTTCCTATCCTGTTTTTCTTTTGTCAGTTTGGCCAATGGTTTATCGATTTTGTTGATCTTTTCAAAGAACCATCTTTTGGTCTTGCTAAGTCTTTCAATTTTTTTTTTTTTTTTAATTCTCTATTTCATTTAATTTTGCTCTAATTTTTATTATTTCCATTTCCTTTCTTCTGGTGCCTGAGGGATTCTTTTGCTGCTCTCTTACTATTTGTTCAAGTTGTAGGATTAACATTTTGATTTTGGCTCTTTCTTCTTTTTGGATGGGTGCATGTATCACTATGAACTGACCTCTGAGCACTGCTTTTGCTGTGTCCCAAAAGTTCTTGTGGGATGTGTTCTCATTCTTATTTGGTTATGTGATTTTTTTTTTTTTTGTTCCATCCTTAATTTCTTCTGTAACCCATTAGTTTTTGAGCAAGGTGTCTCGTTTCAATGTATTTAATTTTTTTTTCCCTTGCTTTTTCTGTTATTGATTTCTACTTTTATGGCTTTATGATCAGAGAAGATGCTTTGTAATATTTCGATGTTTTGGATTCTGTTAAGGCTTGCTTTACGACATGATATGTGGTCTATCCTAGAGAATGTTCCATGTGCATTGGAAAGGAAAGTATACTTGGCTGCTGTTGGGTGAAGCATTCTATATATGTCTATGAGATCAAGTTGGTTGTGGCATTCAGCTCTTCCGTATGTTTATTGAGCTCCTTTCTGAATGTTCTGTCCTTCAATGAAAGTGGTGCGTTAAACTCTCCTACTCTTATTTTGAAGCTATTTCTCTCTTCAATGCTGTTAGATTTTGTTTTATGTATTTTGGAGCACTGTCATTGGGTGCCTAAATATTTACTATGGTTATGTCCTCCTGGTGTACTGGCCCTTTAATCATTATATAATGTCCTTCCTTATCCTTTGTGGTGGATTTTGCTTTAAAGCCTATTTTGTCAGAAATTAATATTGCCACTCCTTCTCTTTTTTGATTGTTGTTTGCTTGATATATTTTTCCCATCCTTTGATTTTTAGTTTGTTTCTTTGGGTCTAAGGTGTGTTTCTTTGAGGCAGCATATAGTCAGATTGTTTTTTTTTTTAATCCATTCTGCCATTCTCTGTCTCTTTATTGGTGCATTTAGTCCATTTATATTCAGTGTAATTATTGAGAGATATGAGTTTAGTGCTGTCATTTTGATGTATTTTTTTTGTGTGTGTGTTGTTGATTTTTTTTTGTTCTACTTAATTTTCTGTGCTGAGTTGTTTTTCTTTAAGTAGGTGGGTATTGCAGCCAGACTTTGGGCACTTGGTGCTGTTGCCTATAAGGACTGGGAGACACCACTTATTCTTGGACCCATCTCGCAGGTGGCTAGGTGCTGTGGGTAGAGTCATCAGTCCTCAGGCCCCTGATGTGAGCAGGTAAGTACCCTGTTTAATGGGAGAGTGGTGTCAAATTTCATGAACCTGCCACTCTCCCTTACAATAGATGCAGTTGAAAATAGGCTTCAGGTAAACACCCTGTTGTACTGTGCTAATGAGCCCCTACACTGTTGAAATGGGCCCACACAGGTCTATGCAGGGGTGAAAGGTATTCAAAGTCCATGGACTCCTTATGCCTGTGCCTAGGCAAAGGGATGGTGCCTGCCCTGAGGTCCTGGTTTAGGGGTGGTGGCAGATTATTTTTTCCTGTTTGTTAATTTGTTCCCTTTCCAAAGCCAGGAGAGTGGCTCAGGTCACATGACAGGTCCTACTTCTGGCCCAGGAGGTGCACCAATTGCTGAAGCTGGACCAGACCCGGAACAGAGTGGGGAGGGGAGGAGGGAGGTAAATGGGAGGGAGGCAGTCCCCAAAGTTGAGAAGGTTTTTAGATTTGAGCCGTAGGTTAGGATTCAGAGCTGCTTCTCCCTGGCTCTGGAGGCTTGAGGAGACTCTCTGCAGCTCAGTTTCTCCCAATGTGGAAAACACATCCCAAGTACTACTGCTTGCCTCAGCCCAGACGCACCGGCCAATTCAGCCTGCAGTGTGCCAGTGCCGGGCAAGTCAGTTCTGCAAATCCTTGCTGCTTCTGAACTATCTCTCTCTCCCCCTGCCACCTCAGTCTGACTCCTCAACTCTGTCTTTGATGTTCAGGGCTTTTAGATTGTTATATAGAACGGATTCACTTGTTTTTTTTTCTGGTCTTTGTTGCAAGAGGGGCCACAGGAAGCATCTGACTAATTCCATACCTTGGCCCCACCTCCTAATTTGATTTCTTGACTGCTGCTTCCATGGGTGTTAATTGTGGATTCAAGTAAAATGAAATCTTTGACAACTTCAATGTTTTCTCCATTTATCATGATGTTGCTTATTGGTCCAGTTAGAAGGATTTTTGTTTTCTTTACATTGAAGGCTGAGATCCCTGGTCTTCATCAGTAAGTACTTCAAGTACTTTTCACTTTCAGCAAGCAAGGTTGTGTCACCTGCATAATGCGGGTTGTTAATGAGTCTTTTCCATTCCTGATGCCCCGTTCTTCTTCATGTACTCCAGCTTCTCAAATTATTTGCTCAACATACAGATTGAATAAGTGTGGTGAAAGAATACAATCCTCATGAACACCTTTCTTGACTTTAAACCACACAGTATACCCTCGTTCAGTTCAAACAAGTGTCTCTTGGTCTATATAGAGTTTTCACAGGAGCACAATTAAGCGTTCTGAAATTCCCATTCTCTGCAATGCTATCCATAATTTGTTATGATCCACACAGTTGAATGCTTTTGCATAGTCAATAAAACACAGGTAAATATCTTTCTGGTATTCTCTGCTTTCAGCCTGGATCTATCTGACATCAACAATGATCTCCCTTGTTCCATACCCTCTTCTGAATCCTGCTTGAATTTTCGGCAGTTCTGTCGGTGTAGTGTTGCAAGAACTTTTGAACAATCTTCAGCAAAATTTTACTTACACGTGAATTAAAGATATTGCTCAATAATTTCCACATTCTGCTGGATCACCTTTCTTTGGAATGGGTGCAAATATGGATCTCTTCCAGTCAGTTGGCCAGGTAGCTGTCTCCCAAATTTCTTGGTATAGACAGGTGAGTGCTACCAACACTGCTCTGTTTGTTGAAACATCTCAACCAGTATTCCATCAGTTCCTGGAACCTTGTTTTTCACCAACGCCTTTGGTGCAGCTTGAACCTCTTCCTTCAGTACCATTGGTTCTTGATCATATGCCACCTTCTGAAATGGCTGAATGTTGGTCAATTCTTTTTGGTATAGTGACTCTGTGTATTCCTTGCATCTTCTTTTGATGCTTCCTGTATCATTTAGTATTTTAGAATCCTTCAATATTGCAACTTGAGGCTTGAGTTTTTTCTTCAGTTCTTTCAGCTCGAGAAATGCCATGTGTTTTCTTCCCTTTTGGTTTTCTATCTCCAGGTCTTTGCACATTTCATTATAATATCTTACTTTACCTTCTCAGGAAACCCTGGTAGCATAGTGGTTAAGAGATAACAGCTGCTAACCAAAAGGTTTGCAGTTTGAATCCACCAGGAGCTCCTTGGAGACCCGATGGGGCAGTTCTACTCTGTCCTGTAGGGTCGCTATGAGTTGGAATTGACTCCATGGCAATTTTTTTTTTTTTTTTTTTTTTTTACCTTCTCAAGCTACTTTTTGAAATCTTCTGTTCAGCCCTTTTACATCAGCATTTCTTCCATTTGCTTTAGCTACTCACTGTTGAAGAGTAAGTTTCAGAGTCTTTCTTGACATCCATTTTGGTATTTTCTTTCTGTTTTTTTTTTTTTTTAAATGACCTCTTGGTTTCTTCATGTATGATGTCCCTGATGTCATTCCACAACTCGTCTGGTCTTTGGTCATTTTGTGTTCAATGCATCAAATCTATTCTTTTGAGATGGTCTCTGTATTCAGGTGGTACATACTCAAGTTATACTTTGACTCTCATGTACTTGTATTAATTTTCTTCAGCTTCAACTTCAACTTGGATATCAGCAATTGATAGTCTGTTCTACAGTCCACCCTTGGCCTTGTTCTGACTGATGATATTGAGCTTTTCTATCGTCTCTTTCCACAGATGTAGTCGGTTTGATTCCTGTGTAATTCCATCTGGCTAGGTCAATGTGTATAGTCACCATTTATGTTGTTGAAAAAAATTATTTTCAAAGAAGAAGTTGTTGATCTTATGAAATTCCATCTTGTGATCTCTGGCATTGTTTCTATCACTAAGGCAATATTTTCCAACTACCAATCCTTCTTTATTTCTGACTTTCACATTCTAATTGCCAGTAATTTTCAATGCATTTGATTGCAAGTTTGATCAATTTCAGACTGTAGAATTTGGTAAAAATCTTCGATTTCTTCATCTTTGGCCTTAGTAGTTGGTGTGCAAATTTGAATAATGGTTGTATTAACTAGTCTTCCTTGTAGGTGTATGCATATTATCCTATCACTGACAGCATTGTACTTCAGGATAGATTTTGACTTATTCTTTTTTAACAACAAATGTGATGACATTCCTCTTCCATTTGTCATTCCTGGCGTATTAGACTGTATGGTTGTCTGATTCAAAATCACCAATACCAGTCCATACTAGCTTGCTAATGCCTGCCTATATGCATTCCATTTGATTTTTGACAACTTCCGATTTTCCTAAACTCATGCTTCGTACATACAACGTTATGATTATTAATGTATATTTGTAGCATTTTTTTCTTATTTTGAGTCATGCCACATCAGCAAATCAAGTTCGCAAAAGCTTGACTCCATTCTCTTCATTAAGGTCGACTCTACTTTGAGGAAGCAGCTCTTCACCAGTCGTATTTTGAATGCCTTCCAACCTATGGGTCTCATCTTCTTTCACTATATCAGACAATGTTCCATTGCTAGTCATAAGGTTTTCATTTGCCACTTTTTTCAGAGGTAGACTGTCAGGTCCTTCTTCCTAGTCTACCTTAGTCTTTAAGTTCCTCTGAAGCCTGTCCACCAAGGGTGACCCTGCTGGTATTTGAAATACTAGTGGCAAAATGTCCAGCATCATAACAATAGGCAAGCCACCACAGTACAACAAACTGACAGATGTGGTGGAATTAAGTAGTATAATAATGATTAATTAATTGAATCAGTACT
This sequence comes from Elephas maximus indicus, assembly GCF_024166365.1. Lineage (NCBI taxonomy): Eukaryota > Metazoa > Chordata > Mammalia > Proboscidea > Elephantidae > Elephas > Elephas maximus. The sequence continues at coordinate 51,162,632 of NC_064842.1, read as the reverse complement.
AAAGATATAATACTTAAATACAGAAACAATGTTTCAAAAATAGAAAAAGCCACATTATTATAAACATAAACTAATTATTCAGCGATCCCACTGAATTAAAAATTAGATGCTGTTTTAAGTATTGATTTGCTGACAGATGATAAATGGAAGTAAGTCTATATTAACTAAAAATAAGTTTATTTGAATAGATAAACATATATATATATGTAAGTATTGGTATTCTTTTTTTTATATTTATTGATATTCAGGAGCCATGGTTCTGCAATGGTTAAGCATTCAGTTGCTAACTGAAGGGTTGGCAGTTCAAACCCACACAGCAGCTCTGTTAGAGAAAGACCTGGCTATCTGCTCCTGTAAAGATTACAGCCTGGAAAATCCTATGGGGCAGTTCTACTCTGTCACATGGGGCCACTATGAGTCAAAATCTACTCAAAGGCACCAAACAATAATAACATACCGATACTGATAATTTGATATAGCCAAACTATATAAGATTAAGTAAGATTCATATTAATTTCATAATCAGTGGTCTTGGATAATCCATTAGTGTCAAAGATAGCTTCAAAATATCCACCCTCTCCATCCCCAACCCATCACAAACCAGCTGGGAGGAGTGAATAATATTTATTAATCCTGTTTGAGCCAAAGAATTAGAACCTCATTTACTCTTCACAGACCTCATAGCACAATGTTGTTGTCATGTACAGTCAAGTTAATTCCAACTCATAGTAACCTTATAGGACAGAGTAGAACTGCCCCATAGGGTTTTCTAGGCTGAAATGTTTATGGGAGCAGATCTCATGGTCTTTTGTCCTGTGGAACAGCTAGTGGGTTCCAGCTGCTGACCTTTTCCTTAGCACCCTAATGCTTAACCATTGTGCCATCTGTCTTAGTTATCTAGTGCTGTTATAACAGAAATAGCACAAATGAATGCCTTTAATGAAGAGAAATTTATTCTCTCACATTCCAGTAAACTAGAAGTCCAAATTCAGGGCGTCAGCTCTAGGGGAAGGCTTTCTCTCTCTGTTGGTTCTGGGGGAAGGTCCTTGTCATCAATCTTCTCCTTGTCTAGGAGCTTCTTAATGCAGGGACTCTGGGTCTAAAAGATGCAGTCTGCTACCAGCACTGCTTTCTTAGTGGTATGAGGTCCCCACGTCTCTCTGTTCACATCTTTCTTTTATATCTCAAAAGAGATTGGCTTAACTAAATCACGAGGAAAGACCAGACTTGCTGGCCTGACAGAGACTGGAGAAACCCTGAGAGCATGGCCCCAGACACCCTTTCAGCTCAGTAATGATGTTACTCCTGACGTTTACCCTTCACTCAAAGATTAGACGGGGCCATAAAACAAAACGAAACTAAAGGAGTATACCAGTGCAGGGCAAAGAATAGGAGGCAGGAGAGAACAGGAAAGATGGTAATAGAGAATGCGAAGTTGAAAAGGGAGAGTGTTGACATGTCATGGGGTTGTTAACCAATGTCATAGAACAATGTGTATACTGACTGTTTAATGAGAAACTAGTTTGTTCTGTAAACCTTCATCCAAAGTACAATAAAACATTAAAAAAAAAAAAGGTTGGCTTAAGACACAACCTAATCTTGTAGGTTAAATTCTGCCTCATTAACATAACTGCCACTAATCCTGCCTCATTAACATCATAAAGGTAGGATGTACTACACATAGGAAAATCACATCATATGACAAAATGGTAGACAATCACACAATACTGGGAATCATGGACCAAGCTGACAGACATTTTGGGGGGACACAATTCAATCCTTGACACCACCTTAATAGTAGTCGTTCTTAATGCAATTTTACGTGCAGCTGAGAGATTATTTGCTTAAACTTTATCTCTTTTACTACACTGTAAATACCTAAAAGCAGAAGGCAGACTAGTTTGGGCTTACCTTATATCTGTATCTAATTTGCTTGTTCCCTTGTACTTGCCTGGGAAGGGTGTTAGAATTGGAGGCTTTTGAAAAGAGGATCTCCCATGTGGCTGCTTCCTGTCTCCTGACTGATTTTCTTCTCCTTTACCCCTCTTAAAGTTTCCTAAGCTAGTGCTTCCACTCCCATCAAAGGAAATTCACCTTTCCTCACAGGAAGTTAGTCCTTCCCTCCACCCTGTGCTTTATACATTTGAGTGTCTCTTAATTTTTTTTTTTTTTTTACTCTTGCTGGATGCTGAAGGAGCCTTCCTGATTTTTCATCCCTTGGGTAACTCTGGTTGCGGTGGAGATGACTCTAGTTTTCAAAATAAGGATGAAATTAGGTACTCTAATTTCAGTGTGATCTCCGCACCAGTTTAAAATAAAACCAAGCTCACCTTGCCAAGGCAAGCAACACAATTGAGGCTTATTTGAGGAAACTTTATTTCTTCTATTGGCTGATTTGACCCCGATTCTTGCAAACAGTAAAACCCCTTATTCATGTGCTAAGCAATACTCAGCCATGGAAATTACAAATGCCCTAACTCTAAGGCAGTTGGCAATAGGTTTTATTAGATTTTTCTTAGTTTTAAAATGCTTTCTCTAAGGAAGTAGGGGAGAAGGTTTCCACCTAATATTGACACATACAATTATCTGTTAATGTGGCTATATCTAAGAGTAGATTGTGAGCGTCTTGAGAGTAGGGGCCATATTTTATTCATCCTAGTAATCTCAATTTCCCCCACAGTCCCTGCATTTTAAGAGGGTTTCAATACATGCTTGTTGACTGTGTGAATAAAACTTAAAATGTAATGAAAGTTTTCTAAGTTTTTCTTTTGTCAGTGATATGAAATTTAGAGCATAGATTTATGTGTTTTTTCCCCTAGCTCAGATCTCCACTCTCTGGGAGGTTCGGTATCAAGATGCAGGGGAGCTAGTGCCCAGCTATTATTAGTGAACATTTTGAACAAAAGTTCTAAGAACAATCCTGAACAAAAGTAGAAAAATGCAGAAAAAATTTTCAAATTCTCATGGAATCCAGATTTCCTGGATCCATAGAGGCTAGACGAACCCATGAAACTCTTGCCCTAAGATATCTTTGACCCCTAAGCCTTAAATCAAAAGCATCCCCTCAAGTTTTCTTAAAACCAAGGGATAGTTCAGCTTAACTAGTAAAGAATGTCTGCCTTGAGCATTGTGCTCTTTTAAGATCTATCTACACTAGATCAGATTCACAACAGCAACTTGAAAGGTTAGAGAGAAAACTTAGGGGGAAGTGAGTTTATGTTAATGAGGAACAACTCAGAAAAGGAGGATGAGAATGGTTGCACAACCTGAAGAATATAATCAATGTCACCAAATTGTACACTTAGAAATTGTTGAATTGGTATATATTCTGCTGTATATATATTCTCAAGAGCACCATCAAAATTAAAATGAATTATTAAAAAAAGTTGCAGAGGAGCTTTGGAATTCCGTACCAGGCCTGGAGAGCATTTCAAAGAGTGGTTGACTGTTGCTGTGCATTAATTCATCCAGCAAGTATTTATTGAGGTCCTGTAATAAGTGCTTCATAATGTGTTAGATGCTAGGACTATGGGAAGTGAACAAGAGAGACAGCCCTCCTCGATTTTACAACTTTGCTCTAAATTCCATAATCTTTAGGTGGTTGGGCAAAGTGAGTTTTGGTGAAAGGAGAAAAACATCGTGCGATTTCAGAGAAATTCTCTCTTGATCCAGCCTGGTATTTGAAATGGACTTAGAATGGTATTACTTATCACTTCAATCTCTTTTATATACAACCCACTAGACAGATACTATCAGTATTTTACACTTTTGTAGAAAGTTCTGCATTTTTAACAAATAACTCAGGTACGTCTTATTCACTTCAAAGTTTGAGAAGTGGTGATATATATTTTAGGAGGCCTCCCTTTGTGTTTCATAAACAAAGTCATCAAAAAAGATATTGTGTATATAATTAAAATTCTTGAGTTTTAACTTCTTATTTAACTATTTCCATACGAAGAATTTCTGTTCACAAGGCTTACCTGGAGAGTTTGGGTCTGTTGCAAAGGGTATACACGTACTGCTGTTGGGGACATAAAAATTTAAGCTCATCCTCTGCTCCACCCTGAGCTTCTCAAGGATAGGGATTGTTCTCTGGGCACAAAACCAAAGTTCTAATACTTGGATCTGTCTAACTACGTTTGCCCATTTCTTTCCTTTCATTTGAATGGAACTTCTTGGACTGAAACACTATAGCTTACCAGAAAAACGATTCTGAAAGCACTTAGTCAAAACAGTTTGATAAGCCATCAAAGCCTAGTACTGTCTTTTACTAACATTCAGTACAGCACATTGCTACATACTAGGCAGTGATAGCTCAAAAGCCAATTGATGTCACAGTGTTAAAGTGGTTCATGAATTTGAAATGACAACAGACGCTTTGAAAAGGAAAGCCAGCCAGATTTTGATTGAACATGCTAATTTTCAAAAGAATGATTCCCCAGTTCCGTTTTATACAGTGCAACCTGTTAAGGCTATTTGGAAATCACTGGGGCTGGTGATAAAATAATATTGAGTTCAATTATCCATTATCAGAGGAAGAGATAGCAGCCTCCCTAAAGTCCCTTTGCAGGTTTATTTTAATACAGAATGCCAGAGGAGATAGTGAGATGACTCAGAAGACAAGTGGTTGTGTGCTCTAGGGACTATCCGGGTGAATAAGTGACAGAATTTGGGGATATGCTCCCGCTAATTTGGTTCTGCATTGAGATTAAAGCTTTAATTTCCACCTCTTGAGAAAAGAGAGTTAAACAAACAGCCTCTGTCCTTAAGGCAGGATTAAATTGAATCCTTTATCTTGGGGATCCATAGCGGATGAGATTAAGAATTCTCCTCAGTCAGTTAACATTAGAAAATATTTAAGCGTAGGATTTTGTGGTAGAGAAAAGAAACGTTTCTTTATAGCCAAACTTCCTTTAGTTGCAGAAAGTTAATGTAAAATTTCACAACTTATTGGGTTTATTAACAAACTGGTGACAAGACTTGGCTGCTTCTCTAGGCTCAAGCATTTTAGAATTTCTCCTGATAAAATCACCAGTGAGGGGATGGTCTTGTGTATCAATTGTGATATGAGTGTTGACCCTTAAACATTTTCTCTAGTTGCCTGATGTCTCCCCAATTAAATCTAATTTTTAAGGCACTTCTAGGGATATGATTTTTCTTGATTAGATTTTGTTGTTTTTGTGAGGTGCCGTCGCACAAATTCCAACTTGTAGTGCGCCCATGCCATAGAGTAGAAATGCCCCCTATTAGGCTATAATCATTTTAGGAGCAGGTTGTCAAGTTTGTCTCCCAAGGAGCCTCAGGGTGGGTTCAAACTGCCCAACTTTCAGACAGCAGCCAAGCACTTAACCATTGCATCACCAGGACTCCTCTAGGGAGGTGAGTGTTGCATTAGTCTGGGCTGAGATGAAGATGAGGTGAGTGAGGCAATCACATACGAACAGACTAAAGGAGAGCCAAAAAACTCAGTAACCAAAATAAATAATACTTAAAGTAATATTTTTTAAAAATTAATTTAAAAATTCATGATGAACCAAATATCAAGATCTTAAATAAAGACAAGCTGTTGTTTGTTTTATGACCTGTGTCCCTGTGCAAAGTGACCAGTCTTTTCCAATTACTGCTCACTGTTTCCAGACCCCAAGAGTCATTGAATTCTCTTTGTCCTCTCATGTCCCCCTTCAGGTGGATTTATGAGGGTTGACGATGGCATGCAGATTGGGCAACCTGGGGGGTTATATATACACAGTTAGGTTTTTTGATTGTAGGGCTTTTACGAACTTTTCCACTTAGTTCAAAATATTGGAAGATATTTTTGTAAGTAAAAGCAGTGGTTGTTAGGTTGTTAGGTATGGTATCCTCATCCCACATCTTCCTCTGAATCTGGCTTGAATTTCTGGCAGCTCCCTGTCAACGTATTTCTGCAACCATGAATATAGAGGTTCACGTTTTCCCATTTGTCTCAGGCATGGCCCTCTTAGCATCTTATACTATTTAATACGTAGATAAGCTATCCCATTAGCCACATCTGACTATTAGACTATTGGAGAGAAGATAGTTGAAATACCAAGTAATTTTCCTTCTTCTGTTTTAGAGAGGCCATAGTCCTGCAGCTGAGTCGATCCCTTTTTCCTCCACTGTTGAATTTGTATTGTGTTCTTTGAAATGCGACTAACCATCTTTTCATATATCCCAAAGGTAGATTGTGTGTTTTAAACTTAGTAATAATATATCCTGATTGACTAGTAATCAGAAAGGCTAGAAAGAACTAAAGAATTCCATCCTTACTCTGGGCCAAAAGATCCAGCTTAGGTAGCTACATGTAGGGGAGCTTAAGGGAGATTTACCGGAAACTTTTTTTTTTTTTTACTTTTAGATCTCTTTTGAATGGGTAACCCAAATGCCACTTTAGGATAAAATATATAGACTTCTAACAGTGCCTTCTGCCTAACTGGCTACTTACACAGTGGAGGTCACGTATATCAATCAAGAAAGTAGACGTTTGGAAATACCGCTGATGGCAATACAAGTTTAAAAGTAAGACAGAAAGAATCATTAAATACTTTTCATAGTTTTCTTCCTAAAAAAAGGGGGGGGGCATAGTAGAAAACTAATCTTAGTGATGTTCTATACTTGTTAGATTTCTGATAAATTCTAGAGATATAATTTTCCTATAAAATTTCGCCAATTCAAGAAACGCAATCAAGTGTATCTTTGTCCCCATTTTATTCCCAATGGTTTTATAATAAAATTGTTTAAAAGATCCTATCCAAGGTAAATGTCTCAGAATTCTTGCTTCAGTTAGAGCCATATAAAATACAGTTTGAAAACTGGTAAAATTTTACATGGCAAGTATATCAAACATTTATAAATGACTGAAATTAGGAAGGTAAGAAAGTTCATTTAAGAACGGGTTTCTAAGGCTTGGCTCTTCGCTTGCTTGCTTCTTTCTTTATTTTTTGTTTTGTTTTGATTTGGTTTGTTTTTAAAATATAAACATATATCTTAGTGAACATAATAAGAAAGTACTCTGAATGGGGACATGAGCATTGGCTGTGAGCAGAAGCAGAGCACTGCAGCGAGGTGATAGGAGACAAAGTCATAGGTCTTGAAGTATAAATATAGGCAATCTCTGCATTAACTGTGTCCTGTGAATGAAGACTTCTAAGTTAAACCCCACAACACATTTTAGGAATAAAGGATGCAGCTTTCAAAGGCACAATAGGGAAACTGGGAACAAGGGAGTTTCCAACAATTTCAAGGAACATTTTCTCAAGAAGTCCTTTGGAACAGCTCTCATTATGTTAAATCATACATACAAGTAAGTGCATAAATCTCTTTTAGTAAGATTTGTTTGTTTGTCTTCTTCCCCTCTACAAGAAGTTTGTAGGCAATAAATAGGATAAGGTGGCCTGGTTTAGCAGGAATCAAGTGAGAAAAAGAAAACTATTTTTAAGTTTATTTGCCAAGCTTTCATATCATGCTGTTAAAGTTGTTATGATTTTTTTAAAAAGTTGTACCAGTCAGTTCACATAAAACATAAAATATATGCATATTGCATATTTTTGGAAGAGATTAGGTCGATGTTATTCTTCTTTCTCAGCAATTAGAGGGGATGGGGAGGAGATGATAACAGATGAGCACATATCATAATGACTAGCAGTAGAAGGAGAGAAAAAGTAAAATAAAGCAAAGTGGGAGAGACTACATGAAGAAAAGAGCTGACAGCACAAATTCCTTAACCTATAAATCTTTTACAATTCTTTCATATACACCATGTTATTAAAAATGGATGGCATGAACTTAGACTAACCCAAGAGAGTAGAGGATGTGAAACTGGAGGGAGAATTTGGAAATATGTCTTTCTCAGATATGATTTTCCTTTTTTAGTGTGGGGGGGCAATGATATTTGAACATCAAGACTTGCTCTCTAGACATCAAGACTCAAATTGTTCTTTTGTACACATCTCCCTAATCTACCGCAGCAAATACGTTGAAAAAAGAATATAAGGAAAGCAATGATGTGTCAAGCTTCTCTCCTTCCTTCTGTGAAGAGGAAAGTCAGCCTTTGTGATTTTGTCAGGGAAGTGTAATTTCTGCTTATGCCATTAGAGGAAACTATGCCTTAGGGTATGAGTATCTAATTCTCTCTCTGCCTCTTTCTCTCTCTCTCTCTCTCTCACACACACACACACACACACACTCCCCACACACACCCAGCAAAAAATGCAGTCATAAAAGAAGAATAGTTCAAATAGGAACAATTTATTACTTTGATCACATTCATTTATTCTTTCTTCATCAGCAATAGGCCAAAACCAAACCAAACCCGTTGCCACTGAATCAATTCTGCTTCATAGCAACCCTACAGGACAGAGTAGAACTGCCCCATAGGGTTTCCAAGGAGGGCCTGGTGGATTTGAACTTCCCACATTTTGGTTAGCTGCTGTAGCTCTTAACCACTACACCACCAGGGTTTCCTGGCAATATGCAGCACCTACTATATACCAGGAAATCCCTGGTGGTATAGTGGTTAAGTGCTACTGCTGCTAACCAAAAGGTACACAGTTCGAATCTACCAGGTGCTCCTTGGAAACTCTATGAGGCCCTTCTACTGTGTCCTATAGGGTCGCTATGAGTCAGAATCGACGCAATGGGTTTGGTTTTGGGTTATTTTTGAACTATATACCAAGGAACCTTGGTGGCCCAGTGATTAAGAGCTCAGCTGCTATCCATAATGGTCAACAGTTCGGATCCACCGGCCTCTCGTTAAAAACCCTATGGGGTGGTTCTACTCTGTCCTATGGGGTCTCTGTGAGTCAGAATCCACTCGACGGCAAAGGGGTTTTGTTTTGCTTTGTTTTGTTTCTGTATACCAGGAAATGCTGAACTAGACACTGGGAATAAGGTAGTGAACGCAGCATTGCAATTACCTCAAAGACATGTCTGTGAGCAGAGGCATAGTGCATCTGCACACGTGTGCGTGGTCTATGTAGGATAGTTTCTTGCACACAGAGGCTCTTCAAAAACTACTAGTGAGTGACAGTTAAACTTTAAGTTGTTTGTTTCATTGTTTTCCACTTTTATACTTACAAGTTGTTTAGTGTGAAAATTATTGATCATGTAACAAAATTCATAGGTGACATTCTTATGTTCAGCAAAAATTCTCAAAATCGAATTTTGGTTCCTAGATGGTTTCTTACTAATTTAATAAATATGTATGGTGCCCCTATTATGTGCTAAGTACTTATACTACATAGACTATGATAATGACACGCACACACACATCACAGACACAGTCTCTGCCTTCATTGAGAAGATAATGTTTGATGACTCTATTTCTTTTTCTGAAGACAACCTAAAAATAACGTATTATGAAGTAGTAATGGGTAACCCTGTCAGGAGGGCCAAAGAACAATGATGGAAGAGGCTCAGTTATTTTAAGCAGTTGCCAAATACTAGAAAATTTACCTAGCAGTTGATAGATGACCTTGTGAAAACAAAAACAAATAAAATATAAAGTTAAAATAAGAAAAACAGTTGACCCTCAGTATTACCCAACCACAACTACTCCACAGTCAGCTCCCTTGCTTTTACGTGTAGTGCAGTTGTTTTTAAGTCGTTATTTTCAGTTATTGTTCCCACTAAGTTAATATTTATTTAGGACACATATTGATCTCAATTATTTTATGCCTTTTTTCTCTTTTGGTAGGCAAAATTTGACACCATGTAAGAAAACCGTTCAAGGTTGTTATCTTTCCTCCCTCAAAATCTAGGCATCTAGGGTGACAAGGAGCCTTGGTGGTGCAGTGAATAAGAGCTATGGCTGCTAATCAAAAGGTCAGCAGTTCGAATCCACCAGCCACTCCTTGGACACTCTGTAAGGCAGTTCTACTCTGTCCTATAGGGTATCTATGACTCAGAATTGAGTCGATGGCAATGGGTTTTGTTTTTGATTTAGGGTGATGAAGAACAGAGGGGGTTTTCCCCTAAAAAATGATTTAAGTATCTACACTTTGTGTTTAAAAATGCACAGCCACATTTTAAAAAAAAAAAAAATTGCATTTAGCTGAGCTACTGTAAGCAGGTTTATCTCCGGGACAATTGCATTTGGAAACAGACAGGTATCTTGGCTCTTACCAGTGACAGAGGAAATCCTTTGAGGTCTTGAGCTCATGCTGAGTAGTTTCCAATTAACCCACTTCAATAAATGAATGCTTTTCCCTTGTTCATACTAGAGCTCAGCCTTTCATGTCACATTTGCTTTTCACAAGCTTCCTGTTATTTTAGTCCTTTTGTAGGTGTCTTGCCTTAGCTTTCAGATCTATCTATATGTGTTAAGTATGCCATTATTTCTGTCTAAAAGCCAACTGGCAATTGTTAATAAATGATTTCAGAAATTATAAACCATGAATTATAAAATTATGTCAACTGAACAAAATGAGCAGAAAGGTAATAAACTTGAAAACCATTTAACATATATCACTGTCAAAATGTTGAAATCCTTGATTTATAAATTATTTATATCAACAAGAAAAACACTAACATCAAAGTAGGAAAAAAAGGAATTGAACAAAGAATGTGACCAGACAGTTCATAGAAGGTGAAGCACAGGTTGCTAACCAATATCAAGTCATGTTCATCTTCAAAAATAATCTATGGATGCGATTCTTTAAAAGCAGAAACAAATATCCAACTGTCCCTATCAGTCAACATGGGGGATGATTTGCTAGGTTGAAAACAACCCCAAAATTTCAAAAGCTTAAAACCATAACAGTTCTCTTCTCACTGGTGCTACATGTCGTTCGTAAGAAGGGTGAGGTCTTGCTCAACCATGTCAGCGCCTTCAGACCAGACCTAGGATGGCCAGAGATTCTCTAACTTTGCCAGTCATGGCAGAAAGAAAACCAGAGATCACTGCTGGGCCCCTCACTGGCTATTAAACGCTCTCATTCAGAGTGGCAGGTGCCACTATTCTACAAAATTTATTGGGCAAGCCTCAAACGGCCCAGTCAACTGCAAGCTTCCATGACTGGTTAATCATCTAAGTGTGGCAAATATGTCATGAGCAGCAATAATGGTTAGTGCACTGTCTTCCCTACCCATTCCCCTTCTTTATTGTTCACCATATCATGGTAATACCTCTAAGTTATATTTTTAACTTACTTATTCTGTTGATTGTCTATTACACTCATTCCTTCCTGTCCAGATGATAAACTCCATGAGGGTTTGAGGACAGAGACATTGTCTACTTTGTTCACCACTCTGTCCTCTTATATAGCACCTTGCCTTGTCTTATTAGTTACTGATTGAAGAGTTCTTAAAAGAATAAATGAGTACGTTTTTGTCTATTAAATTTAATTTTATAAAAACATATTAATAATCCCAAATGCTATTGTTGTTAGTTCCTCTCAAGTCAACTCCAGTTTATGATGACTTCACATCAAAAAGAACGAAATGCTGCCAGGTTTTGTGCCATTTTCACGGTCATTGCTGTGTTTGAGTCCATTGTTGCAGTTATTGTGTCCAACCATCTTACTGAGGGAATCCCTCGGTTTTTTGTCCCTTTTCTAGTGATTGGTCTCTCTTGATGACATGTCCAAATAAGTGAGCAAAGTCTCGCCATCCTTGTTTCTAAGGAGCATTCTGGTTGTATTTCTTCTAAGACTGAGTTGTTCATTCTTTTATCAGCCCACAGTACATTCTATCTATCTATCTATCTATCTATCTATCTATCTATCTATCTGTCTGTCTGTCTGTCTGTCTGTCTGTCTGTCTGTCTGTCTGACTGTCTGTCTATCTATCTATCTATATTGCCAACCCCACAGTTCAAACACATCAATTCTTCTGTTCCCCGCCCCCCCCCGCTATTTCCCAAATGCTAGCAAATGTGAAATGTGGTGGTCATTAGTATACACTGCTAGAGAATCTGAAATTCAGGTCCACATTTTCTGGAAATCAAATTAACAATATGTAACAGGAGACTTAAAGACATTTTGCTAAAATGATTTTTCCTATGGGCATCTATCCTAAAGTAATAATCACAAATGTGAGCAATTGTTATGTAAAAAAAGTTTTATTTTAGAACTAGTCAAAATAGTAAAGATTTAAATACAATCTAAATTTTCAATGAGACCTTTATATTTAAATGCATTTTGTATGACTGTTCAAATTTTTGTTATTCTATCATCAAAACTTAATTTACAAAAAAAAAAAATTCACAATATACTGCATATTCAGCATGAATTGTAATGGGAAACATACCTTAGAGATCCTATAGAGCAGAATAGAACTGCCCCGTAGGAATTCCAGGAGCAGGTGGTGGATCCAAACTGCTGACCTTTTGGTTAGCAGCCAAGCTCTTAATCACTGTGCTACCAGGGTTTTAATCTACTAAGATTAGATGATCTTATACTGAACAAACAGTGATATATAAATGTAATTTTTCAACTTTGTTTTCTCTAAAGCTGATCCGTGTTACAATATGTAAAAAATATCTTTAATAGATTGTAAACAAATGCATATAAATACATATATACATGTGTACACAGACATATATATTTCACAATTTTTTAAATGCAATAATAAAGTTACTTTGGTGCAATTTAAATTTTACAACCCAGGTCATACTTATAACACAAGGCAAAACTCCTATTATAATGCAAGGGAAAACTCCTATACTGCAGAAGTATTTTAATAACAATGATAAGTATGTAGTTTATTAAGTTATGCTTCATAATAAGCAGGAGAAAATTATCAGAATATCATTCTGAAACTCTTGCTTCAAAAGTTCATTACTACCTTCAATATTTTTCAAGTACATGTTATAAAGTTGTTTGGTAGTAAAATCAATTTAATAAAAATAATTAGATAATGAAATATAATTTTTATTGTGGGCAGTGAAAATAAGCATTTTGCATGGTATTGTAAGCTTTAATTTCAAATTATTCTTATGTGCATTTTGTAGTTTTATTTTCTTGAAAACTCTACCTTAAAGGGGTGAGTAAATGAGATAACATAAGATATAGCTTCAGTAATCATCATTGCTGATAACAAGTTTACACAATAAAAATAATAATGTTATTTGCAGGAAATTCTTATTTTCTTGATTAAAAAAAGAGAGAGATTCTAATAACTTAATTCTGTAGGTTATTTTAATGAATTTCAGACTAACTTTATATAAAAACCTTTAAGAGGTATAAATTTTTTCTCTACATGTATATTAATCATTGAAATACATATGTGTATATTTTTCATTGATTGTACAAATACTTAAAAATTTTTTTTTTTTTTTTTAAATCTACTATATGCCATGTCCACCACCCATCTGTCAGTTTGTCCTACTATGACGGATTGTGTATTGTTATGATGCTGGAAGCTATGCCAGCAGATTCACCCATGGTGGACACATTTCAATAGAGTTTTCAGACTAAAACTAGAAAGTCCTGGGATTTACTTCTGAAAATTAATAACCATGAACCAAATTCTTTGCTGTGGAGTTGATTCCAACTCACAGCAACCCTACAGGACAGAGTAGAACTGCCCCATACGGTGTCTGGTGGAGCGACTGGTGGATTCAAATCGCTGACCTTTTGGTTAGCAGCTAAGCTTTTAACTACTGTGACACCAGGGACCCATGATTATGTTACTTTTCCAAGGAATGCTTGGTGGATTCAAACCGTTGATCTTTTTGTTAGCAGCCAAACACTTAACCACTACAACACAAAAATACACAATAGAAGATTGTCTGGTACAGTGCTGGAAGATGAGCCCAATAGATTGGAAGACAGTGGCCACAACAGTGGACTCAAACATACCAAGGATTGTTAAGATGGCACACAACTGGAAAACATTTTCTTCTGTTGTACATGAAGTCGCCATGAGTCAGAACTGTCTCGACAGCAATAACAACTAACGGTGACATATGTCAAGTACTGTACGAGGGACAAGCAAGAAAGTTTGTAAAATGCATGTAAAACATATACCCAAAACAGGCATTTGAAGCAGAACTCTAGGATGCGTTTGTTATTTTTCTATTTCTTCATTCATTCAGGAGTCCAGCCCAAGCCAAAATCCTAAATATGATCTTTCAGGCCCAATGTCACGCAATTTACAAAGATTTCCCCTGGGAGGCCTCATGAAAGAAGCTGCTCTTCCCATACCAAACTTGGTGCACATCTAGTGCACTGCAGTGTCCGGTGGAAGTTGCAGTCAAGCACTACCCCCTCCCTCCTTGGCTTTCGACGATCACACACATATCTGTATCCCTACCTAGACACCCCCATTTGGAAGCCTTCTTACTGGGGGCATCCTCTGGAGAAGCTTTTTATTCAGGCATCTCTGCCAAGACTTCCTTAACCTGACCTTGAAGCCAGTTTTCTCCACTACACAGATACTTCTCCACTCCTAGTCCTTCCTTTTATCCCTGTTCCAGGCCCCCAGATCCATAAAACAGCAGGAGCTTTTTATTTTGGGTTCCCTCAGTGTTGAGACATCGCCAGTCTGCACTGATCCACCTGACTACAATGGAGCACTGAGGGAGCTGCCAACTTGTCTTGGCTTCTTGCTTATATTGTCATAATAAGTGAATAAAGCCTTGACTGTTACTTGCAGTTGGACTCATTGTCCTTATTGACCACCTTTACAACCTGACAGCTCAGCTCTTGACATTCTTATCTTTCTTTACTTTTAAGAAAGATAACTATAATTTTTCAAAAGAACTAATTATTTGTATATTAAATATGTGTAATATATGTATGTACATCTGGGTTATCTATCCATCCATTCATCTACCCACCCACCCATCTGTCTATCTATCTATCTATCATCTATCTATCTCTCTATCTATGTATATCTATGTATAGTTTTGTTAGCTGGAAATCTCAGTTCCTGCAAAGATATGATTAAACTTGACTCAGAGCCTAACTCCAAGGGTTCTAGTAACGCAAACCATCCCCACATTTAGAAGTTTTTACTCCTGAAGTTTCTAACTTACCTGTGCCTTCATGCTCCTACAACCTTGCCAATAACTTTATCATTTACACATATATGCACATATTCAATGAGCCAAGATTGTGTTTGTTTTATAACTTTACTTGAGATAAGGCAAACATGACGAGATGGGTCTTCTGTTATATCTGTTACCTGCCCCATCATTTATTTTCTTGTTTCACTCCCCTCCATTTTCCATGAAAACTATCTCTTCTTCACATATGCAGAACTATGCACCTTTGGTACCATCCAACTCAACTCAGCAGAACTCAACTACCAAAGCAAGCTCATTAAGCAAGTTTCTTGAGAAATTTGACTCTTTCTCTACGGAGAATCCTTAAGCCAACTGTAAGAAGAATAACCTCTTCTCCGCCTTGTTAAAGCTGGAACTATAAAGACTGAATGAGAAGTAGGCACTTCCAAAGGAGAAAAACTTTACATAAAAAAATAAATGATTATTATTTCATTAAAAACTGACACTTTTCATGGATAAGATCATATGTCATTAAAAAAAAAAAAAAAAAAACTCTTTACCATCAAGTCGATTCTGACTCATAGCTACCCTTAGGACAGAGTAGAACTGCCTCATAGGGTTTCCAAGGAGCACCTGGTGGATTCAAACTGCCGATCTTTGGGTTTCCATTGTTATAATAGCACCCATGTTTTATAGCACTATCAAAAATAACAGCTCTTTAACTAAACTTTGAATTTGCGTGCTCCTCTTCTCCCATCTCTTTTCTTCTTCACCACCTCAGTTAGTGGCAACACCATCCACTCAACTACTGAGCCAAGCAGACATCCTTGTTCCTTCTCCCTCACACTACACATTCAGTAAGTCAGCAGGTACTGTCAGCTTTACCATCAGCATATGTCCTCCATATGACAACTCAGGAACCCTGGTGGTACAGTGGTTAAGTGCTACAGCTGCTAACCAAGAGGTCGGCAGTTCAAATCCGTCAGGTGCTCCTTGGAAACTCTATGGTGCAGTTCTACTCTGTTCTATAGGGTCGCTATGAGTTGGAATCGACTCGACGGCAGTGGTTTTCTTTTTTTTTTTTAAGGTCACTATTGTGAATATTCTGGCCCAATGCATACTTACCTCACACCTGGACTATGACAGTAGCATCCAAGCTGATAGCCAGAGAAATAGCTTCCAAACATAGCTCAGATTTGTTTATCTTCTAGAAGTTTCTCATTGTAATTAGGATAAAATCTAACTCCTCAATTGTTCTAACAAAGTCCAACATGTCTCCTGCCTAATTATCTCAGCTCATGTCTTACAACTCTCCCCTGGTTTACCAGGTTCAAGTCACTCATCAAACACAAGGGATTGGGATCAGACTCATAGTCTTTGTGTTGGTGTTCCTTCTGCCTGAAATATTATTTCTCTCATCCTTAAATGATGGGCACAGCACACTTGTCATCTCCCAGAAGTTTTTTTAATTTAACATACTCTCACCCTTCCCCATTAATGCTTTATATATATTCTTCAGAGCAATTTCATTAAGCAAAATTATATTTTGCTTTGCTTATTTGTTTACTACCCACCTTCTCTGGCTAGAATATAAGATTTATGAGATCAGAGACTTCTCTCTGGTGGCATCTAAACAGTATCTGACATGTAATAAATATACAATAGATATTTGTGAAATTAAAAAAATGAACGAATAGACATGGAAAGAGTTACGAGATGTTAATTATTCAAGCAGGAGAAATGGTCAAATGCAAAGAAACACTGATATATTTAAAAGAAGAAAAGAAATTGAGAGATCAATTACAGGATTTGACAAAAAATGTTACAGAAAGCTACCATCAGTCATATTGATTCAGCTTTCCAACTCTGCTTATAATTCAATCATTTATCCTCTCCATTCTTCGTTATTTGCTGTGATGTATAGTATTGCCACACAGAATATTTTAAGTGTTTGTCTGAGGAAAGGATTACTAACATTTTGGATAAATCAGGCATTTCTGGTGGGTAAAGTTTGGGAAAATTTACTTATAGCTATCTTGCAAATAAAGCCTGAAATTACAAGAGAAACCAGTAATTTCAATAAGGTATCTGGGAGCAGTTATTCGGAGTATTTTTTCTGTTGAACAGCTGAGACTTAGTTAAATTTAGCTGTATTCGTGGAGACACATCAAAAAAGGGTTCATTTAAACCAAGCTAACTTTTTTTTTTTAACATGTACAGATATTTATAGTTCTTTTTATACAAAGGAGAATGGCATACATCTATTAATGTTCATTGCACAAAAGATCAGGGTGTGTTTTGTGTCAACTTGACCAATTCAAACAGCTTGGTAATGAATGATTATCAGTTTTATAAAATAAAGTTTACTTGCTGTTTGTTGTTGTTAGGTGCCATCAAGTCAGTTCCCCAAGTTGACGTAGAGATGATAAAATAAGTTTAATATTGATTTATGAGGAGGCTTTGGGAAACAAATTCTCTGTAAACATGTGTACTCAGTGGACCATCGATAACCGGAGCCTTCTTGCTTCATTTGTCCTGATCTTATCCTAAGTCAAGAGTCCAAAAATAAATCGTAGATGCTTGGGGGAGTGTAAACAACATAACATTCTAAGAAACCTCTTCACAGATCTCTTTTTTAAAACTTAAAATATCTACTTGCCGTTTAGCTTTCACCCCAAGTATATTTACATTTGGGATGCCTTGCTCATCAACTTTTCCCAGGTGTATATTTTTAGATTTCTGATAAAATGTCTATTTCCTGCACTTAGTATAAGTCAATGTTTCAAGTCACCAAAAAAAAAAAAAAAAAAAATTTAACCTGAACTTTGTTAATCAAAGAAGATTTACTTTAGATTCATATATTCAGTTGAATCCAAATTGTTTCATGGAAATTTAAATTAATTCTGATTGGAATTGTTCTGTTTTTATTCTTATACAGCTAGCTCATAATAACATAAAATTGCTTGAATTTTTATTCAGTTTGAGTAAGAAATGTATACTTGTGTAAATGTGATAACATTACTTGATATTCTGCCTATAAACAACTGTGAAAACCATTAAAAATATGAGAAAGTATTTATGAACTAATACACAAAATGTAGACTTAGTAATTATATATACATTGATGGTTATGGTGTAAATTATTTCACAGATGGATAAAAACTGAAAAAAAAATTAAATTAAACTTTTTATTAAGTAGATTAGATTTTTAAGATTTTAATTTAAGAATAAACTAGATAACATAAAAATTGGTACTGCATTAAACAATAAAAGGGTGTGAAAAATGTTTCAAACATCAGGTTGGAGAAATGAATTTGCTTGAAACCTCAAATAAAAGATATGATATAGAAAAATAACAGAATGAAAAATAATTGAGTAGTAAAAATGTCAGAGCCCAGTGTGAATAAGGAATCTTAAAGATAAAGAAAACTGATGGTAATATATCACTAGAGAATTGAAAAGTATACAAATATAGTTATTAAATTTAGAGGAAATAGGGAAAATAGGAGGAACGTCTAAAGACAATGGAATAAAAAAAAAAAAGATGTGAAAACACCTGTGATAGTGCTTGCCCAGTCAGCATATCGCATTTTTCTTCCTTTCTGTCTCGAATTTACAGATCTGATAACAAGAAGTGAGGGAAAACAGAGCAAAATGTCAACTTGAGTTTTACAGCTTGGTTAACTCAATGGATTCTGTTACTATCACTCATATATGTAATACAAATGAAGAAGCTTTTTTTGTGTGAGGATATTGAACTCCATTTTGAGTCATATGCTGGCAGGCATCTGATTTGAGAAGTAAAATAGGAAGAGGTATGATACTCAGAAAACAGCCCCAGGCTACAGATAATCCATTGCCGTCAAGTCCATTCCCACTCATAGTGACCGGATAGGAAAGAGTAGAACTGCCCCATAGGATTTCCAAGGCTGCAATCTTTACAGAAGCAGACTGCCACATCTTTCTCCCACAGAGTAGCTGGTGGGTTCGAACCACTGATATTTTGTTTAGCAGCCGAGTACTTAACCACTGTGCCACCAGAACGCCTATGGCTACAGATAGACCTGGTAGTTATCAGAATACACAGAGCTGAGAATGGGTAGGAAGGTAAAATGTCTCCTCAATTACTACTCAAAGCATAGTATCAGAAAAGCAGAATTTTTAACCCCATCCTGACCTCTTGGGTCAGAATCTGCATTTTAAGAAAATCCAGTAGTGATTTGTATGCACATCAACTTTGAGAACTATGAGTCTAGAGAATAACATGAGATATGAGGACTGTATCTGAGGAAATCTGAATTCTAAGGAGAAGAATGAAAGAAATCATAAATATCAACTTAAAGTACTAACAAGAACTTAAGGAAACAGAAAATCTGTTTCATGGTGTGGTGTGATGAATAACGTTTTTATAGCCTTTCTCACCATGGTCTTGTAGACTATACGAATAAGGTGCTTGTGGCTCACCAGGGCAACTGGACAGCTTGATAACAATGTAAATAAGGCCCATGGCACCTTTGTCACACCTTTGTGGGGCTGAAACCCTGCAAGTAAGGTCTGTGGAACCCTAATGAGGGGATTGGTCAGGCCAAGGCTTACTGGTGGAGTAGGGTACCTCTGGACAGTTATCAGTGGAGCTAAAGAATTTTGTTTACACTTTCCTGAGCAGGGTAGAGGTGAGGCCGAGAGGCCAAGAGGACAAGGATCAGAGAGAGACCTGCCTGTGGGCATGACTGAGGAGAAGCTGACTTGACTGAAGAACTATATCCTGAGTCATTTCTGATTCTGAATTGAAACCTGTTATTTCCCTAACAATTCCCATAATCTTGGGTACTGTCTGTGAGTTCTGTGTGGCCATTGAAAAGAATTATAGAACCCAACAGAGAGGTAGAGAGTGCCCTGGGAGGGATGGCTGTGTCAGAATTGCTAAAAAAGTTGGAGAAAGGAGTTATGTCTGACTTCTACCTCACAGGAATCAGCCTTGGGGTGTTGATCTTGACTCTCCTTCCTCCGTATGAAGTTAGAGGAGGTCAGCCGCCCATGCCATGTCATTTTTACACTTGGAAGCAAAGAGAGTGAAATGAAAATTTTATGGAAACACCAACAATGTCCCCTGCTTAAGAGAAGATCAGTAAAATAAATCCTGACACGAGCCCAACAGATGTGACCATTGTGCAGTAATTAGTGGTGGTTCTGGAACTATTTACACTAAGCAAAAAACAATATTCTTATGGTTTAGTAAGTTTAATCACTTAGTGAGGAATTTAACATAACAAGTAGAGAATAAGTCAAGTTTACAAAATTTTGGCAGGGAAGAAGTAAGAAATCTTAACGTGGAAGACAGTGTTGGTGATAAGTGCTTTGTAACAGGCAAATTTTATATATAAAGAAAAAGAAGTGAGAGGAGAAATAATTGCTGGAGCAAAGTTATTCCAGAGAGATGAAGGTGTAGACATAACACCTCAGATGAGACTATTATTATTAGAGATAAGAAAGACCTTGCTTCTTCTGAGACAGAAGTGAGGGATCTAACCATAAATACAAAATGTATATATTTAAATGTAGAGATAAGTTCAAGCCTTTCTAACAAAATATTTTTCTTTTTCTCTGCAAAAGAGTTGTTGTTAGTGTTAGTTGCTGTCAGGCCAATTTCCATTCATAGTGATCCCATGTGACAGAGTAGAACTACCCCATAAGATTTCTCAGGCTGTAATCTTTATGGGGGCAGATCACCAGGTCTTTCTCCCACAGGGCTGCTCAGTGAGTTTGAACACATGGAAGGCATGCTCAGCGTGACTCATCATCTTTATTCCAGAGTGGCCAGTAAGTTCTGTAGCATCAGCAATGGAGCCCAGAGAGTCCAGGATTGAAATATGGAAGAGTTGGTATGGTACATGTATGTGAGGGTATCTGTGTAAGGCTTGCAGTGCTAAGAGTAGTGGTGACATTGGTAGAGTTGGCACAGAGATCAGTCTGGGTAGGAATTGTTGAGCTAACGGAATGGACAAAGTGGGAGTTATTGTTAAGAACAGTGACCTTGCTGTGGTGGACAATGTGATCAGAAGGTATGGGGTAGCTGGAGAAATGGCTACTAAGGAAATTTAAAAAAGAAGAGGTAGAAGAGACCAGGATAGAATCATGTTCAGCATATGTCAAGGCTCATTTATCCTAATGCATGGGGGTGACAGAAGTATACAGGAAATATTATTTCCATTCACATCACTTTGTTCCATTCCCTCACCTAAAGCAACCATTGCTAATTGATCACGGTTCCTTTTATACTAAGCCCTGACAAAATTCTGGAGTCTTTCTCCACTTAGTGAGTAATGCAGCCAATTTGTCAACTAAAAGCAATTTGCCAACAAAATGAAATCCACTTGCTATTCATAGTTTATCTGTAAGAAACGATAAAATAACACAAAAGAGTTCTGACAGATTGTTAATACATTACATTTATATTAGGAAAAATGCAGAAGGACAGGGGAGGATAGAACCGAAGTTGAGATGCCGAAATAAGATACAAAGTAGGAAATTATTGATAAGGTGGCTGCAACAGTGACCTCAAGCATAACAACGATTTTGAGGATGGCGCAGGACCGGGCAGTGTTTTGTTCTGTTTTACATAGGGTTACCACGAATCAGAACCAACTTGATAACACCTAACAACAACAACAACAGGAGATAAACAACACACGTAATGATTTAAAACATGTTCTTGCTCTCCCAGGTGTTAGCTAACGTATTGGCTTGGGGAGAACTAGTGTTGAAAATTAGATTGGAAATTAAGAATTTCTAAATTTATCCAAGTATGATATGTGGGGTTTCTTTGTCTACTTTCTTAGTAGTGTGACAGGTTACTAATTCATAAACTAAGTCATTATTTGGGTTTCTATTTGTAATTTTTTTTTTACATGTATGTATCAGGAATGCTACTTTAAGAATGCTTCAAATTTTCAAGAAACTTTCTAATTCAAGGGCACTGTGACATTTGCAACAAGAATACAAAATTGAAATTTAATATGAAAAAGGTGTGACTCGACGTCACTTCTCACATCAGAGGAAAAATCAAAATGAAATTCTCCAAATCTTTATTTTTAAACTAGTTAGGGTTTTTTTTTTTTTAACAGATTTAGGCTTTGTAATTACATATTGAAACTTTTCCCCTTAAGTCCTTACTTGTAATAGAGGTTTTAGCTCAATTTAAACCCATTAAAATTTTTCTGAGATACAGACTATATAATAATTTGGCTTTATGATTAAAATAAATACAATATAACAAATAATATCAAATTTCTTAATAAAAAGTAGACTGAATAGTTGTAAATAATTGAAAAGAAAGATGGTTTCTAGAGAGAAAACATGATTATTAGCTTTGAGAAAAGATAGAGCAATATCTTGGCCACCAGGTGCCCAAGGCACTCATATGCGAGGACTAGAGAAAAAGGACGAAGGAATGAGCTGTTAAGAAAAATAGTCAATTTCTATTTTAAGTCAGTTACAAAAATCGAAGGATGAAAAAAGGGCCAGTGTTTTATTCCTGATGCAAGGAGACAAGAAGGGCAATTCTGAATGTAATTGTATAACTGTATCATTTTAATAAAATAAGAAAAAGATACTGAATTTATTATTACATTTAAATTGGACCTGTGCTGCAGCTAGCAAGAAAAATATGGAGCAGACATAGAAACTGGTTCAGCAGAGGGAGAGGGGGAAGAGGTAGAAGGCGTATTTTTCAGGTCAGTAAACTTTCCCTACCCACTAACAAAGCATTTATCACCGGAAGCAATAGGAATACTTTTGGGCAACATGACATGAGAGCTGTAAATTTGCTAAAATCTCAAGGAGAATTTTCTCTAAATCATTCTGCCTGAGAAAATGTCTACTTAATGGTGTGTATTTATGAGACAATCAGTTGCTAAGAAACAGAACAAGAGAGAGAGAAACCAATGATAGACACTATGACTCCCCAGTTGCAAGATTTCTGATGAATATTAAGTTTTCATTGAATTTTTTACAGCTTTAACTTTATGTATATTTGAATCAAGATACTCAGTGGGAAATATTCATAATATTCTATATTTATATCATAATTGAGAATCATACTTCATTTCAATATATATATTTTTGGCCTTATAGCCTCTGGTTTCCTTTAGAATATATTTCATTTTGTGGTTTTCCCCCAAATTGCTTTTGCATTTTCCATGTCATTTGGCTTTACAAACTGTTTACAATTGGCTTCATTTTTTGGACAGTCTGCAAATTATTTCATTCACTATTAATTTTAACACCTATTTACTTAACAAAAAGAGTACTACTTAGATGGCAGCCACTGTTCTAGAAGCTGGGGATATAGCCAAGAACAACACCAAGTTCCAGCTCTGATGGAGTTCATGTTCTAGTGGGAAGAAGCTGACCATAAACACACACTTGCAACATTTTGAGTACGGCTAAGTTTTATGAAGAAAAATAAAGCAGGGTAGAGAAAAAGTGTACATTTCAGGTAGGATGACATTTGAGCAGAGCCTTAAAATAAGTAAGGGAGTCTTCTGAGTATCCACAGAAAGAGCACTCCAAGGAAAGGTTATAGAGAGTACAAAGGAACGCTTACTGCGTATGCACCCCTGAATACGAAGGATACCAGAATAGAGAGGGGAAGAGCAGTAGGAGAGATCAGAGAAGTAGCAGGGTTCCAGGTCATGTAGAACTTTGTAAACCATGGGAAATGAACTAGAGAATTTACTCAAGCTAAGACAGAAAGGTCCAAGGCAGGAAAGGTATATATTGACAAGCTAAAGGATTACCTGGGCTGCTACATGCAGAAGAGATTGGGGAGTGGAGCAAGAGAAGAGTAGCTTGGCCATTTGAAAAGGTATTTACTTATGTTAATCCAAGTGAGATGGATAGTAGATTGGACCCATGGGTTAGCAAAGAAAATGGTAAGAGGTGGTTGACATCTGGGTAACTTTGGAAAGGATTTGAAAATCCATTGAATATAATGTGTGAAAAAGAGAAGTCAAGGCTAGGCAACTGGAATAATGGTTCCATTGACTAAAACAAGGAAGTTTGGGAAATAAGTGTTGAAAACTACTAATATTTCATATTTCATATTTCTGCATGGTTAGAGTTTACCAAGTGTCATGGCTTGAATTGTGTCCCCTAGAAATATCTGTCAACTTGGCTAGGTCATGATTCTCTTGTATGATTGTATGATTGTCTACCATTTTATCTCCTGATGTGATTTCCCTAAATGTTGTAAATCCTATCACTATGATGTAATAAAATGGATTAGCAGCAATTATATTGATGAGGTCTACAAGATTAGATAGTGTCTTAAGCCAATCTCTTTTGAGATATAAAAGAGAAGCAAGAAGAGAGACTTGGGAACTTCATCCCACCAAGAAAGCAGCTCTGGGAGCAAAGCGTGTCCTTTGGACCTGAGATTCCTGCGTTGAGATGCTCCCAGACCAATGGAAGACTGATGACAAGGACCATCTTCCAGAGCTGACAGAGAGAGAAAGCCTTTCCCTGGAGTCAGCACCCTGAATTTGGACTTCTACCCTACTGGACTATGAGAGAATAAACTTCTCTTTGTTAAAGCCATCCACTTGTGGTATTTCTGTTATAGCAGCACTAGATGACGGAGACACGGAGCGAAGATCATCTCCAACCTAGATTAAAGGATGATTGAATAGTAACCATGTCTTGGAAGCCAGAGACACGGAATTACTCCAGATAGATTAAAAACCTTATCTCTTTGGGAGCCATTTATTTACATTTCAAAGGCTGAAAAACTGAAGCCGTTTGTTTGCATTCATAAGGTCCTAGCCTAGATATCTTCCCCTTCTCTTCACAGAAAAAAAAAAAAATTTCGTTAGAAAACTTTCTCTTCCCCTCTCCACAGGGGATGGGGGCAGTTATACAGAACTTCCTAAAAAGCTCCCAATTACATAACTGCAGGGTTCCTCTGGAGTCCCTGAGGCCCTGGCAGTGCAGTAGTTAAGAGTTCAGGTGCTAACCAAAAACCAGGCAGTTCATATCTACCAGTTGCTCCTTGGAAACCCTATGGAACAGTTCTATTCTGTCCTATAGGATCACTATGAGTCGGAATCAACTCAACTCAATGGGTTTGGTTTTGGTTTTTGGTTCTGGCGCCCCTGAGTGGTGCAAACAGTTAATGTGCTCACCTGCTAACAGAAAGTTTGAAGGTTCAAACTCACCCAGAGCTGCCTTAAGACAAACTACTTCCAGAAAATCAGGCATGAAAACCTGGAGCACTGTTCTGCTCTGACACTCATGGAGTCACCATGAGTCAGAATCAACTCCATGGCTACTGGTTTTTGTCATGGTAAAGAAGATTTCTTACTTTATCTCACCATCCTCTCTTTTTTCCCCCCTCTTTTTCCACTGTTATTATAATTTTAGTTATATTAACAATTCATGATTACGTTATTACTCTATGAACATACTATTCACAACTGTACTTGTGGGACACAGCTGATCTCCTGTGTTACTGTGAGTCAGTTCTGGACTGGTTGCTTATGAGCCTTGGTAGACAGTTGTCAATCTGGAATCTTCCTTCCCCATCATCCTGGAGGTTCCCTTAGCCTCCCTCTGTCAGATCCTTCACTATTAGCTAAGAAATGGGGGTGGGGGGAATTTTTGACTCTTAGAGTATCTGAAATGTCTTTTTCCAACTCGCACACGAGGTATGAATTAGTAGATTCAAAGTCATTTGCTTTCCAAGTTGTCAGGCTTTTTGTTTCAGTGTTTTCTATCTTCCACTTTAGTTGTTCATAAATCTGAAGGCTTCGCATGTGACTTTGATTTCCTATCTAGAAGTGTATGGAATTTCCTCTTTGTTCACGTTATTCTGAAATTTCAGAAAGATTTGACTTGGTGGCTTCTATTTTCATCCATTGTGCTAGATACTTATTGTGCCTTCTTCTGAAAACTCATATATTCAGTTCTGGAGAATTTTCTTGAAATATTTCAGGGATGATTTTTCTCAACTCTACCTTTAAAGTCTCAGTGGAACTCACATAATTTCGATATTAGATATCTTTGACTAGATTTTCTAATTTTCTTTTCTTTCCTATTTTACACCTCTTTGTTGTTTTGCTTTACTTTCTGGGAATTATCTCCAAGTTTACTTTCCAAATATTCTAATGGGTTTTTCATTTCTACATCCTTGTTGCAATTTCCAAGAGTTCCTTTTTGTTGTGTGAAAAACCTAAATGCTCAGAAAAGCACCAGATAATAGTCTAATAGAATATATTTATTGTGAGTAGATATGATTTGAGTTGGGAAACACCAAACCGAAGGTTCAGAAGGTGCTCCAAAGAGGGGATAGTGAAAACAGGTTATGTAGGTGGGGTCTGGGCAAGGTAGTCTTCTGAAGGTCATTGTAAACTCCTTTCATATTTGTTTCTCAGGAGATAGAAGCAGAGCAAGTACAGGATTTCGGAGTCAGTCAGTTGTAAAAACAAAGTTATTAAGGACATGCCATATATCCTAGAACACAGCTTCCAGTTGGAGCCTGGAGTTGCTGTTTCTTGAAACAGGCTGCACGTAGACAATTCTCCAAAAGAGCCCAATGCCTAAGACAAAACAGTCTCCACTAAGTTGCTTACTACGCTATTGTGTGACTTGAAGGTGACATTAGGAAAACCAGTTCCTTAAATGTGCGAGGTTCAAAATGACACCTAAGAACAAATGGCCTGGCTGCATCACCCCAATTCCCTGGATTCCAGAAATCCAGATTCCAAGACATTTAAAATGGTTTCTCAGTTGTCTGAATATTTTCTTGTCATTATATTCTGCCTTGATTTAAATAATGAAGCATCTTTACTTATGTCTCTATAGCTATCATTCAGCTATTTAAAGTTTTCTTATTTTATTTTTTAAATAATTTTTATTATGCTTTAAGTGAAAGTTTACAAATCAAGTCAGTCTGTCACATATGAACTTATATACACCTTACTACATACTCCCATTTACTCTCCCCCTGATGAGTCAGCCCGCTCCCTCCTTCCAGCCTCTCCTTTTGCGACCGTTTTGCCAGTTTCTAACCCTCTCTACCCTCCCATCTCCCCTCCAGACAGGAGATGCCAACACAGTCTCAAGTGTCCACCTGATACAAGTAGCTCACTCTTCATCAGCATCTCTCTCCAACCCATTGTCCACTCCCTTCCATGTCTGATGAGTTGTCTTCGGAAATGGCTCCTGTTCTGGGCCTACAGAAGGTTTGGGGCCCATGACCACCAGGATTCTTCTAGTCTCAGTCAGACCATTGAGTCTGGACTTTTTATGAGAATTTGGGGTTTGCATCCCACTGTTCTCCTGCTCCCTCAGGAATTCTCTGATGTGCTCCCTGTAAGGGCAGTCATCGGTTGTGGCTGGGCACCATCTGGTTCTTCTGGTCTCAGGATGATGTAAATCTCTAGTTCATGCAGCTCTTTCTGTCTCTTGGGCTCATAAATACCTTGTGACCTTGGTGTTCCTCATTCTCCTTTGATCCAGGTGGGTTGAGACTCATTGATGCATCTTAGATGGGCGCTTGTTAGCATTTAAGACCCCAGACGCCACACTTCAAAGGGGGATGCAGAATGTTTTCTTAATACAATTTATTTTGTCAATTGACTTAGAAGACCCCTTAAGCCATAGTCCCCAAACCCCCGCCCTTGCTCCCCTGACCTTTGAAGCATTCAGTTTATCCAGGAAACTTCTTTGCTTTTGGTCCAGTCCAGTTGAGCTGACCTTCTGTGTATTGAGTATTGTCCTTCCCTTCACCTAAAGTAGTTCTTATCTACTATCTAATCAGTAAATAACCCTCTCCCACCCTCCCTCCCCACTCTCGTAACCACAAAAAAATGTGTTCTTCTCAGTTTATACTATTTCTCAAGATCTTATAATAGTGGTCTTATACAATATTTGTCCTTTTGCATCTGACTAATTTCACTTAGCATAATGCCTTCCAGGTTCCTCCATGTTTTGAAATGTTTCACAGATTCATCACTATTCTTTATCAATGCGTAGTATTCCATTGTGTGAATATACCATAATTTATTTAACCTTTCATCCGTTGATAGATGCCTTGGTTGCTTCCAGTTTTTTGCTATTGTAAACAGTGCTGCAATAAACATGGGTGTGCATATATCTGTTTGTGTGAAGGCTCTTATTTCTCTAGGGTATATTCCAAGGAGTGGGATTTCTGGGTTGTACGGTAGTTCTATTTCTAACTTTTTAAGATAACGCCAGATAGATCTCCAAAGTGGTTGTACCATTTTAGATTCCCACCAGCAGTGTATAAGAGTTCCAATCTCTCAGCAGCCTCTCCAACATTTATTATTTTGTGTTTTTTGGACTAATGCCAGCCTCGTTGGAGTGAGATGGAATCTCATCGTAGTTTTAATTTGCATTTCTCTAAGGCTAATGATCGAGAGCATTTTCTCATGTATCTGTTAGCTGCCTGAATATCTTCTTTAGTGAAGTACGTGTTCATATCCTTTGCCCACTTTTTGATTGGGTTGTTTGTCTTTTTGTGGTTGAGTTTTCACAGAATCATATAGATTTGAGAGATCAGGCGCTGGTTGGAGATGTCATAGCTGAAAATTTTTTCCCAATCTGTAGGTGGTCTTTTTACTCTTTTGGTGAGGTCTTTAGATGAGCATAGGTGTTTGATTTTTAGGAGCTCCCAGTTATCTGGTTTCTCTTCTAAATTTTTCTTATTTTTACAGAAGCTGTACTTTCTCAAAGTTGCTTTTACTTGTTTATTTTAGTCCCTCTTTTCCATATTAAAAATTTTGTTCAGATGTATGGTAACCTTCAGTCATCTGCTAAGGTTTAATAAAGAAAAAAAAATGGAAGCTTTGAACATGTTGTTGGGTTTTTGAAATTAACTTCAGGGTAAGTCGTCTGGAACTTTGGGTAAATAGTCTGCATATTAGTAGAGAAACCAGAAATCTACCCAGTTTTTAAAGAGCTTTAAAAACAGTGCTCCTAATTTAAATCCATGTTCCCCCATGTCCAGAGACTATTGCTGCCAATTCCTGAGAATCTTGAGAACTCCATGGTATAGATCAAGCTGTTTCTCAGTGTCCCCACTTTTTTTTTTTTTTTTTTCTGGTTCAGCTTATGCTCAATTCCTAAAGCAACATCCACCTATGCACTTGCCTTGTGGTGACTAAATTTTTCCAGAATTTACTGATGATCTTTTTATCCTTGTCCTTGAGTACTTATGGTTTTAATTTTATTAATTTTTAACTGCCTTGTCAGTAGTTTCAAATTCAAGGTTTTAGAAATGGAGAAAAGTACTAGGAGATTGCCATCTTTTAACTAAAACTTCTCTATACATTTTATTTCTACAGGTAGTTAAACTTATGCATTTCAACAATTCTTTCTTAAAATTATAAGATCAAAAATGAAATTGAAGTCTTCTGCCACTTACGTCTTACTTCCTACCTTACACATTGCCCTAATGACTCCTCTTGGTGAATATTGTTAGCAAATAATATATGAGGCTTGAGCTAAAGATTATTACATTCATATTTTCATGAAGCTTTATAAACAAAATTATACACTAAATATTTGGTTATTTTATTTTAACTAATTTTTTTTATTTCATTACTAGACCTTTATGATGAGGTACATTCGTTTTGACTTAATTTCATCTGTCAGCTGGTAGCATCACATCTTAGAATTTTTTGTAGAAATCCACATGAGTAGAATATTTCTTAATTTTCTATTCACATGTAAAAGACAGGTTGGCTGAATATAAAATTATTAAATCATAATAATTTTCTCATAAAACTCATCAGACTTTCTCCATCATCTATTCATGTTTAGCTCTTATACCAGAATAACTTGAGGTCATCCGGATTTTCTGATATATTTATTTCTAGGCATAATGAAGTGCCTTATCTCTTCAATTTTAGATATTGCTGTGAGTTTTTATTCTCTTTTAGGTCTTCATGGAAAATATTGCCTTATACCAAGGCAATAGGAGTTCTAGACATAGATCTTTTTTCAGTGTAATACAAATGTTTTTGAAAGTTTAGGAATGGATTCAGTTGGTGAAAATTATCAAAGAAACACTCTTAATTTCTTAAATAAATAGTTAAAAACTCTTTAACTTTTGCCTCAGTGTTCATCATTTTTAGGATGTAATAATTCAGTCTCTAATTTCTAATCTCAATTCATCTGCTATCTCCAAAAGCTGTGACTTGGATATAATAACCCAGACTTATTCCTGCTCTAGAATTTTAAATTCCAAATAGGATAACCTCTAAATGGTTTCTCCAAAAATTCTAGTATATTCACCCCCCCATTCTTCTTCTTTCTTCTTCTTTTTTTTTTTCTTTTACCTTATCCAGATGTTTAGTTCCAAAAAGCTCTCTCTTTCTTTTTCCTTCCCTTTATTTTTGGCTTAAAGATCCTAGTGGCTAACAGAAAGGTTGGTAGTTCAAACCCTCACAGAGGCTATGTGGAAGAAAGATCTGGCAATGTGCTTCCATAAAGATTACAGCCAAGAAAACACTATGGGACAGCTCTATTTTGTCACGTGGGTTTGCTGTGAGTTGGAATCAACTTAACAGCACATAACCACACATACACACACACACACGCTCACACATTTTTGGCTTATATTTATTCCTATCCAACCTGGACACCAGGGACTTGAACAAGAGGGAATCAATATAGAACAGACATTCAAGGATATTGTGAAATGAATAATGTCCATGTATTTGAAGTTTCAGACCAAATAGGCAAATCACTACGAAGACTCCACTTCTTACAACTGAAACAAAAAAAAAAAAAAGAAAGAAAATCAGAATATTTTACAGCTATTAAAGAAATAAAGTCAGCATTGGAAAATCTTCCCACTAAGAAAGCTACTGGAACAGACAGATTTACTGGTAAAGTTTTCCAGAGATTTGAAGAAAAAATTACCTTCATCTTGAAGACATTCATCTAGAGAATAAAAAAGAAATTCACATCCCAACTCCTTTTATGAAACTGGTATGACTTTGACAGAAAAAACTAACAATTATATTTCAACAAAAGAAAATTCCAGACCAATCTCTGTCATGAAAGTAGATGCTAAAATCCTAGATAAAAATATTAGTAAACTGAATTCAGTTATATATTTTTAAAAATAATACATTAAAATCAAGCAGGGTTTATTCCAAGAAATCAGCCTTACTTAAACATTCAAAAACCAGTTATTTTAATTCACCATATTAACAGAATAAAGGATAAAATAAAATGATTATCTCAACACATAAAATTCAACACACATTCGTTATGATGAAAGTTCTTAGGCAAAATAAGAACAGAAGGAAACTTTATCAGATTAGGAGTATCTACAAGACAACACAGAATTTCTGAATGGTGTGAAGAGCTAAAACATTTGGCTGCTAACTGAAAAGTTGGAGGTTTAATTCCATCCAGAGGCACCTCAGAAGAAAGGACATTACCCCTCCAAAATGCGTGAGACTCACCCAATCAGAGGAAGGTCTTAAGAGCAAGAACTAAGTTTTCTTGGGGGAGAAGGATCCTGCCTCAAGACTGTAAATAAACATCCTGAAGAATTTCAAGCCCACCACCTGGCCTATTGATTTTGGATATAAACTTCCACTGGGGAAGTTTTCAGCCTGTGGCCTAACCTACAGTTTTTGGATTTGCTACTCCAAGTCACTGAGCCAGTTACCTAATCAATTAGTATCTCTCTCTCTCTCTGTGTATATATGTGTATGTATAAATTTATACACAAATAATTATATAATACATATATATGTATGTATATAAACCCATTGCATATATATAAAACCAAACCCGTTGCCATCAAGTAGATTCTGACTCATAGAAACCCTATAGGACAGAGTAGAACTTCCCCCATAGGGTTTCAAAGGAGTGGATTCGAATTGCCAACCTTTTGGTTAGCAGCCGTAGCTCTTAACCACTACGCCACCAAGGTTTCTATATATATATATATATATATATATATATATGGAACTTGCAAACAACTCAAATGTCCATCAGCTATAAAATGGATAAATATAGTGTAAACATACAATGAAATACCAAGCAGAAACGAAAATGAATGAACTATGTTGTCCCATGCATTACCATGAATAAATCTCATGGGCATAATATCAAGTGAAAGAAACCAGACACAAAAGGGTACATACTGTATAATTTCATTGTATCAGTTTCAAACACTGGCAACATTAATCATGTTAATGGTCATCTTTGGAGAGATGGGAAGGGATGGTGGTTGGGATGAGACAAGAGGATGACCTATTAGGGGCTGTTGATGCTGTATTTCTCCACCTAAGTGGTAGTTATTTGAATTCATGATTTGTATACTTTTCTGTTTATGTTCATGTTTATGCTCAAATATGAGGAGATAAAACTTCATTAAGAAAACTTTATGGTACAATCTTTTACAAACTTGCATCTTAGATTCAGGCTGTGGTCTAATATTGTCATAAAGCAATATGTGTACTAACTGTTTAATGAGAAACTAGTTCTGTAGACCTTCATATGAAGTACAATTAAAAAAAGAAAACTTTACGGTATTTATCTGGATTAGTCAAACAAATTTCCTTCATGACCTAAACTCTGAAAAATCTTGAACAATGTAGAGTTTGGAGTTTCACTTCTATCATCTGTACCCATCCAATAAAATATATTATTTCCATATTTTTAGATAGATAAGGGAGAAAAGAGTCTATAACAATAGTATGTCAAACAGCAATTCTTCAGACAAAAAGGCTTACTAAAGCTAGTAATGTTGTATTGAATCAGCAATAGTAGAAGCAAAATACTCATTTTGGCACTGTTATTAAGCAATATTATTAGGGAAGATTTTATACTCAATAAATATGACCCGAAGCTACTGTTTCCTTTCCAAATGGTCAATTCCAAAATACCTCTTCCATGTTGTAATATTCTTGTTATATTCCTATTGCAAATTTTATTCAACTTCTGAGAAAAGTAAATTTGTTTCTAGATGAATTATATATAAGGACACATACCTTTTAGCTCTAATTATTATTAAATGTATCAAAGAATGCAAAAATAATATACATTTCTAAGTAAAAAACTTTAATGTAACAGGGAAAACTGCAAATATATGAGAGAAATATAGGTTATTTTTTAAAATCTCATCTTAAATGACTTGTGAATGAAATATCCTAGTGCACGTGATTAGAGGTTCCTGGCATAATCATTTTTTAGGCTAAAAACAAATAAACTAATCAATCTAAGTTATCCTGTTCTGATTAAAAGATAATATGTCACCTTTAGTCAGCAGTTAATTCTACATTTAATCAAACTGGGAAAATCCCTAATGTATCTTTAGTGTTACAATATCAGTAGACTTATACCCATTTCACAGATGAGATATTTTCTTAATGTTGAACTGAAGAGTACATACACTATATTCTCTTGAATGTAAGAGAAATGAAATACAAAACATAACATTAAGTTTGCCCTAAAGAGGTGTTTGCAGAATTTCTCTGCATTTTTATTTCTGGTTTTAAGATGTGGGAAAATGCTCATAGAATGAACTTTTAAATTTTACTCTTAACCCATTTTTTCTTGGACAGTCCAGCCAGAGTAGAGAGGCACCTCCTGCATTTTACTTGTAAAATTCAGTGGATAATAAGGAACTCATAGAACACAGAAGGACAAAAAGGAGAAGGGAGATAAAACAGGACAATAAATTATTTTGAATAAAAATAAATTACAATAAAATAAATAAAAATTCAAAGGCTAGCATTCGACCCCAACACCTCCAGCTGTTAATATTTTCACTGTCAGAAGCGAGAATCGCCGTCACAGCCTATTCCTTCCGTGCATGGGAGAAAAAATGGGGAGACCACACCAATATGGCTAAATGATAAGCACAGTCTTGAATTTCCAAACCAAAAAGCAAACCGGTTGCTGTCGAGTCGATCCCGACTTGCAGCGACCCTACAGGACAGAGTAGAACTGCCCCTTAGAGTTTCCAAGGAGCGCCTGGCAGATTTGAACTGCCCACCCTGGGTGGCAGCCATAGCACTTAGCCACTAGCCACCAGGGTTTCCTCTTGAATACCCAGTGGGAGGAAAATATCAGGCAGACCAAACCCTGAACCTTCCCCCAAGTTCACACCCAGCATCTCAGTAATAAGATTCTGGGGCACCAGGAATGTCTGGAGCAAGGCAGCCAGGAATGCCTGAAAGACACCACCCCGTCTTCAGCTCCCTAGAAGAACACACACAGGTCCTGGTTTTTAAATCTCCATCCTGAGAAAAGAAAGACCGTTTTACCAAGAAAAATTTGAAGAATTCAAAGTTCATGAAAGGATAATTTTTAAAAACTCAACTTTTTTTTTTTTTAAAAAAAAAAAAAGCGGGTTATACCAGAGATGACAAAATTAATGGATGTTAATGAGTTATCATCCACATAATTTAAAACAATTATGTAAAAAACAGCATGGGGGTGGTGTCTGGCCTCCTCCCTCTTCCAAACGGGGAAGGAGTATCAAGTTCAACAGCCCAAGGCTGATTCTTGTGAGGCAGTGGTCAGACATGTGTCCTCTGTCTGCCATCTTTACCAATTCTGACACCAACCTTCCCTTCCACAGCACTTTCTGCTGGGTTCTGTAATTCATTGCAATGACTACACAGAACTCACAGACCATACTCACAATTATGGGGTTGTTTATTAGGGAAGTAACAGTTATAATGCAGACTCAGGAACAGTCAAAATTCAGTTCTTCCATCAGGATAGCCTCTTCCCAGGCATGGGAATAATTTTAGATTTATTTCAAAGTTGTAGGTTGTAAAGACATCTCCCATATACATCTCACCCAGTTCGCCTATTGTGGATGTCTTAAACACCCATATACATTTGCTCCAACTAAAACACCAAAGTTGTTATACTACTATTAAACACCTTTTTTTTTTTTTTATTTCACCAGTTTTTCCATTAATGTCATTTTTCTGTCCCAGGATCCGATTCAGGATACAAATTACAGTTACTATACTATCTTTTAATGAAGAGAAAATTTCTACTTTAATATATTCAAGTTGAAGAATATTTTATTTTGTGCTTTTTGCAACTTAAAAAAATCTTTCACACCTAACATCATAATATATTCTCCTACATTTTATTGTGAAATTTTAAGATCTTATTTTCTACATTTATGATCAAAAGGTAGGTATGCATTATTTTTTCTATGTGAAAATCCAGTTGTCCTAAGATCATTTATTGAATAACTCTTCTTTCCCTACAGATCTGCATATCTTCCAGTTTTCATGTATGTTCATTGGTCAATTTGTTGACCTCTAGGTAATCTGTAAAGGAGCCCAGGTGGTGCAATGCTTAAAAGTTCAGCTGCTAACCAAAAGGTTGACTGTTTGAACCTGCCTAGAGGCTCCACGGGAGAAAGACCTGGCAATCTGCTTCCTTAAAGATTACAGCCAAGAAAAACCTATGGGGAAGTTCTACTGTTCTACTCTGTCACATGGCGTCACTATGAGTCAAAACTGAACTCATAACAACAACAATATTGCATGGTCATTTTTGCAGACAGGTTGCTTCCCTTGTTCTTTTTCAATTGTTCTTTGATTATTTTGCCCTTTGATTATCAATACATTTTATAATTGTCTTCTCACTTTCTGCAGCCCTGGTGGCACAGCAGTTAAGAGCTTGGCTGCTAACCAAAAGGTTGGCAGTTTGAATCCACCAGCTGCTTCTTGAAAACCCTGTGGGGCAGTTCTACTCAGTCCTATAGGGTTGCTATGAGTCAGAATTGACTCAATGGCAACAGGTTTTTGTTTTCGTTTTCTCACTTTCTACAAAAAAAAAAAAATTTTTTTAAATTTGAAATTGCATTAATTGTAAAGCTTAATCGGATAAGACTAATATCTCTATGTTAGTTTTTTAGTAAATTTAGATTGTGTGTTGTTTTGACTGATTTTAAACAGTGGAAATTTTTAATGGCCTGGGTAAAAAAGTGTAGTCTTCCAGAAAAGAATTAGTGTAAGCTTTCCCTATGTGCTCTGGGACACTAGGTACCGTTAACCTGGCTCCAGGCTTCTCTTAATGTTTCTACTTGGAGTGTCCCCATTTGGTTACACATTATTGAGAGGAACACTAATTTTCTCATTTCTATAAATAGTTTACATACACTTTTCCTTGCTGACAGCTTTACTGGTGAATTTTTTTTTTTTCCTCCTAACTTACTCTTTTACTGATATTATAGTTTGTTGAGGTTCTTGATGCTGTGTGTGTGTGTACCTGTGTGTGTGGTGTATCTCAGTTCTGACTGTTTGCCTCACCTAGGTCCAAAGCTTTGCCTCCTCTTCTGCATATGGACATTAAAAGCAGGTATTGGCATAATGCCCTAGGTCACCTATAGGTTCGGTGCTTGTCTGCCTGTCAATTTAAGTTCCTTTTTTTTGGCATCCTTTGGTGTCCTTTTCGTTTTTTGAATATAGCTACATATTTTAAAATATGGTAGTTGTAATTTATACATCAATTCCAGCCTTTTTAAGGTGAAGTTTTGCCCCAACTTTCAGAAGCCATCTTGTAATTCATGAAGCATCTTTCCCCTTTTGTATCTTGGAGTACTTTTTATTCCTTTTTTTTTCTCTTTTCTCCACTTTGGACACTTCAGTTGTGTTATTTATATTAGATCTCTCTTGTCTGTCCATAATTAATTCCTTTATAGTTATGGAAAATTACACTCACCCTTATCAAAGGATGAAAATGAGAACAAACAGTAGTTTAATCAATGAATACTTACTCTTTAATTCTAAGCAAACTTGCAAACCTTCTTTAGTCTCCCTGAAACCAACTTTAAGTTATAGTTTAAATTTATGTAGGAAAAAACAACACCTCAACATCTTGGACAGTGTGGGAATCAAAACGAAAACAAGCATACTTGATTATAGTTATTTTCCTATGTAGTCTATGTATTATTTCCACTATAGAAAATATTACAAAAGTCTTTTTTAAAATTCTGAATTAATGCTGTGTTTCACCCATGGAAATGGCAGTGTGTGCAGTATGAGTGTATTGCCTGTGTGTGTTAGAGATAGAAGGCTGACCGCTGAGTTTCCAGGTTTGGTAGAGGAAAAGTAAGAAAAAATGAGTAGAAATATAAAGGGTTGGAAATGAGCTAAGAGAACAATAGTGACAACATACATACACTGGTACAAGGATAAAAGGGACAGGGACATCTGGTAGCTACCATCACAGTTAATTTTATTGTTATAATTACTTATATAAAAGAATACCTTTTATAGCATCTCTTCCTCCTAGGAAGTCATAATATCCAAGAATCATAGCTTCATTTATGGTGTAATAAATTTCTCAACCAAGAAGCTCCTGTTGCATATAATTCAATTGTTACTTGAGGAAAAGTCAAAATTCCAGTGTAAGTTCTGTTTTATCAAGTTTTGAATGCATCTGTTCAGAAAAATCATATTGCTTATCTGTCTCCACTCTGATCCCTATTAAAGCTTACCTCAACTTTCCATAAAAATGGGAGTCCAGGTTCTACAAACAGGGACTACAATATGACTCTTATCCTGTACTATATTTTACACAATGAAAGACTTTTGTCACTGGGATTTTTGTGATGTTTCTAACATATTATTTATTTATTTTAAGGTGGAAAGATGCAATTCTTAAAGTCAAGGTGAGATTTTTATATAACTGCTGCTCATATCCATACAAGTTTGTCTTGTTAACAGGTCACAACTAACAAGGTATGTTTCTTACCGTGTCAACACGATGCCCAAATGCACTTTTAGAGGTGAGAAAAATTCTGTATATTCAAGCGAGGTTAATATATAAATAGAAACTGCAGCAAGGCTTTCTGGTTTGTTTTAAAATAAATTCATGTCATTTAGCAACATTTTTCTCGAATGTAGACATTGTAAATTAAATGAATGGAAAATCACCAAGCCTTAGTGTTCCATGCAAGGAGAGGTATTCAAATTTTTATAATTAGAGTGTACAACTAGCCATACTTTTTGAACAACAGCTCTAGAAAAATTCAATTTAAAATATCATCAGTTAATAAGGCCCATACTAAGATATTTTTCTTAAGCTAAATTGATTATTCATTAGATGGATTCTTCACTAAGTCTGCTCAACACTATGACACTTAGAGGTAAAAAAACCGGTTACTGTTGAGTCCGTTTCAACTCTTGGCGACCCCACGTGTGTCGGAGTGGAACCGTGCTGCGGAGCATTCTCAGTGATTGATTTTTTGGAAGCAGATTGCCAGTTCTTTCTTCTGAGGCTCTTCTGGGTGTGCTCAAACCTCCAACCTTCCAGTTAACAGCCAAGTGCCTTAACCGTTTGCTGTATCTAGGGACTCCACACATTCGCTGAGAGCCCTTATTTTGTCTCAGGCTTTCGTTTTCTCACTAGAGGTATGAATATGAGTAAAACAATTATATATGATTTAGTGATACACTGTAAGTGTATACAGGGAACCCAAGAGAGGTGTATGACCTAGTTCACAAGAGGAAGATGGAGGTGCTACAGTCAGAAAATGGCACGTAGTAAGGATTTTTTTTTAGTGTTTATTCTATACTGGAAACCCTGGTGGTGTAGTGGTTAAGAGCTACAGCTGCTAACAAAAAGGTCAGCAGTTTGAATCCACCAGGTGCTCCTTGGAAACCCTATGGGGCAGTTCTACGCTATCCTTTAGGGTCGCCATGGGTCAGAATGGACTCGACAGCAGTGGGTTTGGTTTTTTTTGGTTATTCTATACCAGACTGCTGGAAAAGCACAAAGAAAATGTAATATGTAATTGCTAGAGAAACTGAAATTGACATAATTAGGTATTTTAATACAAACCTTAGTAAATTGTTAGCGATATGTGAATGTACCAAAATGTGTATATGATAGGGGTATGCCTCCTTTAATTCCATACCATGCATATAATTTAAAAATGAAACAATGTATGTACCAGTTTATTAATTTTAATAAAAAATGTTAACTTCCACAAAGTTGCTAGTTTTTTTGCATATAATTTTCTCTCAGTAGCACTCTTATAATTTAGATTGAGGTATCTACATCTGGCTATATTTATGAAAGCAAATTGCCACATATTTCTCCTGCAGAGCAGCTGGTGGATTCAAACCAAAACCCACCAAACTTTTAGTTAGCAGCTAAGCGCTTAACCACTGTTTCACCAGGACTCCCCCGTAAAGATTACAGCCTAGGAAACCCTAACAGGCAGTTCCACTCTGTCTATAGGGTACTATGAGTTGGAATCGACTCAATGGCACACAACAACAACATATATGGGAATCCTCGGGTAGCACAAAGGGTTATGCATTTGACTACTAGCCAAAAATTTAGTGACTCGAACCCACCCTGAGGTGCCTTGGAAGACAAGCCCAGCTATCTGCTTCCAAAAGGTCGCAGCCGTGAAAACGGTGTGAAGTAGTTCTACTCTGTATGCATGGAATCACTGGGCGTAGGAATCTTTATACTGACAACCAACAACAACAACATATTATTGTCTAATATAATATTAACATTCAATTGGTATCTTTAAGGAAGCAGTTTTGGATTCAGGTATTCTTCCTACTATTTTGTGGTTTTCTATTTCATTCATTGCAACTTGTATATTAACTTCCTTTTCCTAACTTTTTGGGTTCGTTTTGTTGTTCTTTATCTTAACTGAACGTCAGGCTAAATTTCTTAAAATGGATACTAAGGAAATTTCTTCCTCAATTATGAAAATATGTAGCTTTAAATGTTTCTCCATTCCTCTGTGAACAGTTTTTCCTGTGTCTTACGGGTATTGTGTACTACCTTTATTTAAAGATTGGGGCCCTAGTAACGCAGTGGTTAAGAGCTCAGCTGCTAACCAAAACGTCAGCAGTTCGAATCCACCAGCCACTCCTTGGAAACCCTATGAAGCAGTTCTACTCTGTCCCATAGGGTGGCTGTGTGTTGGAATCGACTTGACAGCAACAGGTTAACAGATTTATTTAAAGATTATATAATTCTAGTTTTTTTTATTATTATTATTATTGAAGCAATATTGTATAGGAATTATTATTTTTTCCAAATAAAATTGTATTTTTGGCCAACTTTGTCATTCTATTTTCCCAGTTTTTATTAGATCATGATCACAATATGTGTCCTTCAGTATATCTACATTGTTAATTGGTTAATTATCTCTGTGGTCAAGTATGTGGTTTATTTGTGTAAACCTTTCATTATCATAATGTATGTATACTTTTTCTTAAAAATATGTGGGATGTAGATTATATTACATATCTAACTGAATCTCCTTCCCTTTTTTCTATACTGGCTCTATTCAAACCTGAGATTTATTTATTGTGTGTTTTTATCACATTTTTGTACTTGCACTATGTTTGCTTACCAAACTATCAGATTGACTAAAAATACTGTTTTTCATTAACATCACAGTAATGCAAATTCTGACCTTATACAATTAAATTTTTGGTCTCATTTATTTTGTCATTTCACCATTTTCCTAGGTAACTCTTTGCTGTCGAGTCAATTCCGACTCATAGCAACCCCATAGGACAGGGCAGGACTGCCCCGTAGGGTTCCTGAGGAGCCTCTGGTGGATTCAGACTGCTGACCTTTTGGTTAGCAGCCATGGCTTTTAACCACTGCACCGCCAGGGCTCCTTTTCCTAGGTACACAAATAATATTGGTCCTTAGTATTGTTCCTTCTCAACTTTATTTTCTCTTATCCTGTGGCCTTTTTTCTGGATGATTCAATATTTGATCAGAATCCTTTCTTCATATTTTCTTCAGGTGTGGTGTTATTTCTTTGTAGTTCGAGGTTTGGGTCTAGTTGTAAGTTTTGATAGACCTGTGAGTGATGTTAGGCAAAGCATTCTCTTCAGCCATGTGCCTGGTTTGAAGAAGCAGGCAGAATTCCAGTGCCGCAATGGTTAAGCATTCAGCTGCTAAGCAAAAGGCAGGCGGTTAGAACCCACCCAATAGCTCCGTGGTAGAAAAGACCTGATGATCAGCTTCCAGAAAATGATAGCCTTGGAAACCCTATGGAACAGTTCTAGTCTGTCACGTGGGGTCTCTATGAGTCAAAGTCCACTTGAAGGCACACAACAAAAACAACAACATCACACCACCAGCGGAGCATGGCCAGCCTCTTCATAACCTATAAATCTTGGGAAGTATCTATCCATCTCTTTAAATGCTTGGGAACTGGAAGGAATTAGGCAACCTCAATGTTGCTGATGTTAATCTTCCTCCTAAAAGGTCTACAGATCTCTGTGCCCTGAGCTCTTCCCAGAACACTGTTTTGATCAGCGCTCTAGAGCTGTTTGACTGAGCATCCAGGCTCTCCACTGATTCATCCAACAGAAACCACATGTCACTCCCTCAGTCCCGATGCGTGTAGTAGCCCAAGCCTGGTTCTCACCAAATGGCTTGCTGACTCCAGCAGTAGTTGGCTCTCAGAGGACAGTTTGTTGAAGTAGAAAATGAA
Source organism: Elephas maximus indicus (assembly GCF_024166365.1). Taxonomy (NCBI): domain Eukaryota; kingdom Metazoa; phylum Chordata; class Mammalia; order Proboscidea; family Elephantidae; genus Elephas; species Elephas maximus. The sequence goes on along the minus strand of NC_064842.1, from coordinate 51,121,158 downwards.
GTAGAAACCCAGTCACTTCCTTTTATAAAGACAAAGTTCCTCAAAGTAGAGCATCCCTTCCTATTTTATTAGGAATAAAAGTTTCTTAGACAATTACAACTTAAATAACTTTAAAACATGAAATACATTAGCATCTTTATTACAAATGTAATTGGTTTTCTTTTATTTTTGTTCGTGGGGATAGGGCCACTAGTTAAAATACACCACTGTAAAATCTGCAATTTAAATTTCATTTCATGCTGCATCGTGGAAATAGTTTACATAAATAGCATCTATTAATCATTAAAAAACAAAGGTTAAATGTAAATTAGGAACCTGCTATTTATTTCTGTGATTATTTATGATTTTGTGGTAAATGTTGATTTTTCTGAGAGGGAAGGAATTCATGATTTTCAAAGTAAAATATCTTTAAACTAAAGTTGATAACCTCTTGAAATAAATCAACCCAAAAAGAGTACCATACCATCACAAACAGCATTTGAAGTAAAAGGGGACGTTAGCTCCCAGTTGCAATTTTAATTATGTCAGTACTTAGTGGAGAAATCTCTTTCTTCATGGGTCCTACGTGATGTTATTAAATACATTGAATAAAATTTTGAGGACAATGATATCTTTCTACTGGCTACAATTATTTGAAAAAGGTTACAATATTAGTTTGATTACTTATTAGTTTATTCAACAAAGAAGGCAGTAAAATGAATAAACATCAATATAACTCAGTAAACAGTATCTAGTTTTAAATTACATTGACAAAGGTCAAAGGTTAAAAATCTTTGTTGCAGTGGTTGTATAAATTGCTATTCTTCCCTTTACTTGGAAAAACCTGATTAAAAGTATTATTGTTGACGACTCACAGTTAATTTTAATATTTCCCTTCTTAAATTTGATTCCTACAGTTTTACTTTTTTCTTGCAGCTTCGATGTCACGTTGATGTTAAGAATGACAGGCTGAGCTTTAGAAAAAGGTTTAAATGATTCGATATTTTATCAATTTCTTAAGTTTTAAAATTGAAGCATAAAAGGCATGTTCTGAATTAATGTTGTAAAAAGGAAATTAGGATTTTGATACATAAGAGCCAAGACATATTAAAGAGAAGTCTTTAAAAAAAGCCAAACAAGATGATTGTGTTTATTTCAGCACTCAGTAGCATCCTGTTTTATTGTATTGCTTTCTTTATGTATATTTTGAAGGATATATTCAGCAGTGATATTCTTGTACAAGTGTCTTCATTGAAGATATAAAATAAATCATTTAATATGCTGATGAATAACGTCATGGTAGTTAGGTGTTGCTATACCTTATTTAGTTCTCTGGATAGTTTTTGAGAAACACCTTCTTAAGAAAGAATTGCCATTACGGTAGGAAGATTTCTGTGTTTTTTGGAACGTAATGGGATCTACAATGTTGAATGAGAATTTTTCAATGTATTTCCAATTACTTTAATAACCCATCATCATAACATCCGTTTAGAAAGAATTTAGTTAGGTAGTATATTCATCTTAAACATCTGAACTAAAGTTCAAGTAAATGTTTCCAATAAACGACTTTAGTGGCTTTGCATTCATGCATTCATATTCTTTCAAGGTCACCTTATTCAAGGTTGGTTATATGTAAATTCAACAGTTTGTGGCTCATTGTCTCAAAGCAAAAATTATACTTTATGCTTTAAACATATTTTGTGTTGCTCTTTACTAGTACAAGAAAGTACTAGTACAACAATTAGAAGGCATTAATATGTTAAAGAGGATAGATTACTCACCCCAATGTTATTTAGACAGCATAAGAGGTAAAATGAATCAGATTCAAGAAATTATTTTCAGAATTTTGTTAAGAATAAAACTCCTTGCAGTGAAGCCAACCTACAGAAGTTTCATTTGAAAATCCAGGTCCATAACTCTGAAGACAACATGGCTTGAATTTGTTCTTTCACAATTTAACCTTTAAAATGAGCAAAATCTATATTTTATATTTTATATCATCTTTGAACATGAAGCAATATGTGGAACAAGTACACTAGGGGGAACTTTATAAATTAATTTACATTTGAGAACAAATGTCGTACAAATTACATTTTGATACTACCCTGAAAGGACAAACATCAGCCCTTGAACACCATATGTGGTCTGCATTATGGCTTCTTGGCACCAATCCATAATCTATTTCTGTCAGCCACCATTTCAAAAATTTATGAGGACCTGGAAAGCACAGAAGGGCTAAAGAAGCCACATGAGTTCTCCTTATTAGCATACTCATTAAGTCTAATCAATAATTGATGAACCATTTGTGGAAAACATATGGATTAAATTACATCTTGGCTTAGACCATTTAGAAAAGAGTCATAAGTGTTTAGCCCCATTGTTTGTTGCATAAACATGATGTCAAAACTGAGTCCATAATAGATAGCTGAAAAACTCGGGCTTTCTTTTGCTCCAGGCCAAAATCTTAATGCCTTATGCCATGTTAAAGATATTTTCAAAGAATGTAATACAGAAGCTATTGAAATGGAAAATTAATGTGACATGATAAGGATTTTTTTATTATTATTACTGTTATTTCAAATAGCCCTTAAGCTATTCTAGAAAGGAAAAAAGTGACATATATGAGCAATGTATTGTGAAAACTTAATAATAATAAAAAATGCTAAGCTGTGTCTACCCACACTGTTCAGTACATTCTCATGCCACTGATTTTGGAGCCCTTTCCAGATAACTAAATCTACATGTTTCTAGGCTTATATGACTATAGAGTCAAGGTACACTTCTTTTTCAGAAAAAAAAAAAGTAAATTTTTAATTTTAAGATAGTTTTAAATTTACAGAAAAATTGCAAAGATAGTATGGAGAGTTTCTGCACATCCCACATCAATTTTCCCCAATACTAACATCTTACATCAGTTGGGTGTACTTGTCATAATTAATGTACCATATTGATACATTATTATTAATTGAAGTTCATTCTTTGTTGTAATTTATTTAATTTTTACCTAATGTCCTTTTACTCTTTCAGAATCCCATCCAGTACATCACACTATGTTTAATCATCATGTCTCTTTTTGCTCCTCTTCTCTGAGACCATTTCTCAGATGTTCCTTGTTTTTGTTGACCTTGAAAATTTTAAGGAATATTGGCTGGAATTGTGTAGGATTACCTTTAACTAGGATTTGTCTGGTTTTTTGTTTGTATTTTATGTTTTATTCTCATAATCATACTGGGTTTCTGGGAGGAAGACCACAGAAATAAAGTGTCTTTCGCATTACTTCGTATCAAGTATCAAGGGTACATACTATCAATGTATCTTGTGCATGTTGACATTAACCTTCATAACTTGGCTGAGGTAGTGTTTGTCAGGTTTCTCCATTGCAAGGTTACTCTTCTTTCTACCCTTACCGTACTGTATTCTTTGGAAGGACGCGACCAAGAACAGCCAACACTTAAAGAGTAGGGAGGATACGCCATCTCCTTGAGGGTGGAATATCTATACTATGTAAATTATTTGGAATTCTGCTTGGGAGATTTGTCTATTCTCCTCCATTAATTTATTTATTCAACCATTTATTCATATCAGTACAGAGTCATGGATGTTTAATTTATATTTTGAATGATAATCCAAAGCTAATTTATTTTGTTACTCAAAATGTTTCAACTTCGGCCATTGAGAGCTCTTTCAGTTGGTTCCTCTGTCCCTTTGGCATACCCCTATTGCTTGTGTGTGTGTTAGAGTATTTCCTTAGTTAATGATGCTACAAGATGGTCCAGGCTCACTGATCTTGTGTGTTTTCCATTGCAGTACTAAAATCAGCTATTTCTCCAGAGTCCAGGTTTTTTGTTTAGTTTTGTGATGTTTTCTTTGTTATTGGCATGCCATTGCTTCCAGTCCTTCAGCTGACAGAGCAATTAAATATTTGTATATATCCTAACATGCTTAACCACCATACCAATGGGGTTCCTTGTGTATATACACATATCTGTAGATATTTATATATGTAATCTTCTGCATCTGTACTAATAAGCTAAACACAAGTTCACATTGACACTGAGGTCTCCAACTCCATATCATGAACACATGAATCATTCTACCCTCCTCCCCTTATTTATCTCTAAACTCCCACACCAACAGTGAGATAGCTGGCTTCTACCATTCGCTATTCATTTACTTAGTTGTTCAATTCCAGTATCCATGCATAGTTGTTTCAGAATTGCTAACCCCATTGAACATAACCTTATTACAGTACAGTGCTTATTTACAATTACCTTAAGTCTTATAGATGCCTACCCATTTTAACAAATATTTGAAATACAATTAGATTGGTTTGTCACGTTTTGCATTCCATCTCAGGATCCTTCACAAATGTAAATAATTTTTTTTAATTTTCATATATTAAAGTTTACTCTTTGTGCTGCAAAATTTTATGGGTTTTGGAAAATGCATAGTGCCATGTATCCATCATTACAGTATCATGCAATATAGTTTCACCACCCTAAAAAAAGTCCCCTGTGTTTCACCTATTCAACTGGACATCCCTACTGAACCTCTGGCAACCACTGATACGTTTACCATCTCTATAGTTTAACGAACTTTTCCATACACAATCTAGTTGGAATCGTACAGTACGTAGCCTTATCAGACCAGCTTCGTTCACTTGTTAGTCACCGTGGAGTCTGCTCCAACTTATGGTGACCTTATGTATAGCAGAACAAAGCATTGCCCGGCCCTGCACCATCTTCGTGATCACTGGTATATTTGAGCCCATGGCTGCGGCCATTGTGTCAATCCGCCTTATTGATGGTGTCCCTAGTCTTTCATTTAGCAATATGCATTTAATATTGATCTGTTTGTTTTTGTGACTAATGGTTCATTTCTTCTTATTGTGGAATAATGTTTTATTGTGAGAATGCATCACAGTTTATCCATTTATCTATTGAAGGACATTTTAACTGCTTCCAGTTTTTTTTTTTTTTTTTTTTTTTTTGCAATTTTGAATACAGCTGTGATAAACATTCACATGCAAGTTTTTAGATGTATATAAGTTTTCAAAACTGTTTGGTAAATATCTAGGAATGTGATTGGATCATATGGTAATACTGTTTAGCTTTGTAAGAAACTACCAGAATGTCTCCTAAAGTAGCTCTACCATTTTTCATTCCCACCAGCAATACATGAGACTTGCTGCTGCTCCACATCTTTGTCCACATTGGCGCTGTCAGTACTCTGGATTTTAGTAATTATACTAGCGTCCAGCAATACCTTATTTTTGTTTTATTTTGCATTTTCCTAATAACGACTGATGTTGAGCATCTTTTCATTGTTTGTTTGGCATCGGTATATCTTTCGTGGTGATATATCTGTTCAGATCTTTTGCCTGTTTTTTAAAATTGGGTTGTTTTATTTTTTCTGAGTTTAAAATTTTCATTGTATATTTTGGATACAAGTCCTTTATCAGATATGTGTTTTGAAAATATTTTCTCTCAATCTGTAGTTTTTCTTTTCTCTTATCAGTGGCTTTTGGAGCACACACTTCTTAGTTCGGATGAGTCCAAGTTACGACCTTTTTTTTAGTTTCATAGCTTGAGCTTTTTGTTTTCCATCTAAAAACTGATCAGCAAACTCAAGATCAGGTGAGTATTGTTGCATGGCTTCTTCTAGACATTTTATAATTTTGCATTTTATATTTAGGTGTGTAACACATTTTGAGTTAATTTTTGCGAAAGATATAAGGTCTTTGTTTAGGTTAATTTTTTTGCATATGGATGTTCAATGTTCCACCATCATTCATTGAAACGATTGTACTTTCTCCACTGAATTGCCTTTGCACTTTTGTGTAAAGATCAGTTTACATGTTTGAGTCTACTTCTGAGTTTTCTATTCTGTTCCATTGATTTACGTGCCTATTCTTTCACCAAAACGATGCTTTATTGATTACTATTGCTTTATAGGAGGTCTTGTAATTGGGAAGTGTGAGTTCTCCAACTTTTTTCTGTTTCTTTAATACTAAAATGATAAAGATCATGGGCAAATACTGATAAATTAGAGAAACAAATACAAATTTATGATGAATCCTGAAACAAACTTTTGATTATTATGATTTGTTGAGTGTTACAAAAAGGTGTATCATAATATCTACAAAAAACCTACAGTTAACATTGTATTTAATGATAATAGATTGCATACTTTCCACCTAACACTGAGAACAAGGTCCTATCTCACCCCTCTTATTCAACATTGTACTGGAAGTCATAGGTGGTAAAATAAGACAAGATGATGAAATTAAAGTATACAGAATGGAAAGAAAGATAAAACTGCCTTTGTTTAGAAAAGACATGATTATTTATATAGAAAATTCCAATGAATCAACAAAAGAACTCCTGGAACTTATAATTGAATATAGTAAGGCCACAGAATGAATAGATGAATTCAATTGTTTTCCTAAATATCAGAAATTAAAAAAAAACATATAATTTAAAACAGTGCCAAAAATAATAAAAATGTACCTGGCATAAATCTAACAAAATATGTACAAGAGCAATGTGCAGTAAATTACAGAACTCTGGTGGAAGAAATCTAAGAAATGCTAAATAAATGGAGAGAGACTTCATGTTCATAGATAGAAAAACTCTATATTGTTGAAATTTCAATATTGCACAGCTTGATCTATAAATGCAATACAACCCAAATCAAAATTTCAACAACTGTTTTGTAAATATCAACAAACTGATTCTAAAGTTTATATGGAAAGCTAAAGGACCTAGAACAGCCACTACAGTACTGGAGGTTTATGCGCACGCGCGCACACACACACACACACACAAATTTGATGGTTACAAGGGTGGTGGGCGGGGGGCAAAATCACCCACTAGCTAGTAGACAAGTGTCAACTTTGGTGAAGAATAAGAGAAAAATGTAAAACAGCATTCAAATTCACGAAAACAAACAAATAAAAAAAACACTGGTCTGACAGAGACAGAAGGAACCCCCAAGACTACAGCCCTCAGACACTCCGCTAACTCAGAACTAAAGCCACTCCCAAAGCCCACTTTTCAACGATTATACAGACATGTAAAACAAAAAAAACACATGTGAGTAACATGTTTCTTAGTTCAAATATATGAGACCAAACGGGCAACTCCTGCCCAGAAACAAAACTAGAAGGGAAGAAGGGACAGGAGCTGAACAAATGGGCACAGGGAAACTGGAGTGGAAAGGGGGAACATGCTGTCACATTATAAGGATTGCAACCAATGTCATAGAACAGTATGTATGTAAATTTTTGAATGAGAAATTAACTTGAGCTGTAAATTTTCATCTAAAGCACAATAAAATTAAAAAAAAAAATTGGACTCTATACCCTTCGTGACTTACAATTTATTTTAAAGGAGAGATTGTCATAATTCAAGTGGCAATCACAGTGAGTGACAATGGCCACTCCAAATGCAAAAAAAAAAAAGCAGAACAAGAAGACACAATACCTCATCCATCAAATGAGAATATATTGATATGAGATGCTGAACAAGGTTGAATCGAAGACAGCTTATCATTGTTATTACCATCCAGTTTAGTCACCCAATAAGAAATGAATATGAATTTCCAATAATTAGAGAAAAACAAAATATTAAAACTGAAGAAATTTAAGTACTTGGGTTTTTTGTTTGTTTGTTTGTTTTGCCCTCATTGACCAGATAAGTGCTGGCCATAGAATTAACTGCTCCATTATACAACATAGGATTTTTGCTATTTTTATCTACTGATGTTTCCCTTTATTACTAATGATGATTGTGTTTTCTTTAAAAAAATGTTTATTTCCAAATATATTTTCCAAAGTTCGAAAGAATTATCAGGTTAAGTTGATATTTTTATGACACTCATTTTCAATTTGTGATAAAAAATAAGTATGGGTGACGGATTAAAGAAGAACAGGATAAAGGGACAACCTTTATTTCTGTTGCTTCAGGGAAATATAAAGGAGCATCTGTATATTTGTTAAACAAATCTAAATGTATCAAGTCAAATCAAATTTAGAAATTGATAGATATCTGTTGTCTTAGTTATCTAATACAGCTATAACAGAAAAACCCGAAGTGGATGGCTTTAGCAAACAGAAATGTATTTTCTCACAGTTTAGGAGGCTAGAAGTCTGAATTCAGAGTGCTGGCTCTAGGGGAAGGTTTCCTTCCTCTGTAGGTTCTGGAGGAAGGTCCTTGTCTCTTCAGCTTCTGCTTCCTGATTCCTTGGAGATCTCCATGTGTCTTGACATTTTTCTTACCTCATCTCTGCTTCTAGCTTGCTTTTATTCTCTTCTATATCTCAAAAGAGATTGATTCAAGATATATGCTGCACTAATCCTGCCTCATTAATATAACAAAGATAACCCATTCCCCAGTGGGATTATAACCACAGACATAGAGGTTGGGATTCACAACACATATTTTTGTAGTACACAATTCAATCCATAGCACCTGCCACTGAGTCAACTCTGATGCATGGCAAACTTCTGTACAATAGAACAAAATGTCACCTGGTCATACATCATCCCCACAATCTCTAGCGTGTTCAAGTCCATTATTGTGGCTCTTGTGTCAGTCCATCTCACTGAGGATGCCCCTTGTCCTTGCTGTCCCACTACTTCACCAAACACGATATTCTCCATTGACTGATCTCTCCTGAAGATGTGTCCAAAGCAAGTTAGTCAGACAACGTCCTGTTGTGATCCATAAGGTTGGTTTTCACTGGTTAGTTTTCAGAAGTAAATGACCAGGCCTTTCTCCCTAATCTTAATCTGAAAGTTCTGTGGCAACCTCTTCACCATGAGTTACCCTGTTGATTTTGAAATACCAGTGGCATAGGTTCCAGGATCGCAGCAACATGCAAGCCACCACAGTACAGTAGAGGAAAGCTAGAAAGAAAGGTCAACTTTTATAAAGCATCATCTCAGAGAATAAAACATAAGAAAATTTAAACAACATAGTGTTACTTTGGATATACATCTATGTACATCATTATCTTCTGCTCAATTTTTCTAAGATCATCTAATTAGTTATCATACTTATCATACCACCACTCATCTGTCAGTTTGTCATACTGTAGTGGCTTGTGTGTTGCTGTGATGCTGGAAGCCATGTGAGACTGCATCTCACGTACTTTGAACATGTTATCAGGAGGGACCAATCCCTTTGGAGAAGGACATCACGCTTGGTAAAGTAGAGGGTCAGCAAAAAGAGGAAGACCCTTAATGAGATGAACTGACACAATGGCTGCAACAATGGGCTCAAACATAGTAACGATTGTGAGGATGGTGCAGGACTTGGTAGCGTTTAGTTCTGTTGTACACAGACTTGCTATGAGTTGGATCTGACTTGATCGCACCTAACAACAACTTATCATAGGTTTTTGATATATAGCTATCTGATACTTTAGGCCGGATGTGAATCTGGACAGCTGAAGTTAAAGAAAAAATACGGACTGTGGTAGATCGCAGTTATATTCCAAATTTTTCACCCCTCAGTTATGGACAGTCTTTGCCAATAGACTTTGAAGTTAATCTATTAAAGAGGCAAAATCTATTTCTTCATCCTTTCAAATCTGGACTCAATTATGTAAATTGGTTTAGGCAGTTGCATGTAGCAGAAGTGATGACTTGCCAGTTCCAATCCTATGCTTAAGGAGACTTTCTGTTTCTGCATATTTCTGGATTTTTACTTGTACTGCTGCCACCACCATGAGAAGGCCCTTCCCCACTGGCCCTCTGCTTCTAGGAGGAGAAAGAGACAAGGCAAATATGCTGATTCCAACCAAGATCCAATGACTCCATAATCTCGAAAAACACTTTCTCAAGTTATATGCCACTAAGATTTTCTAATTGTTAAGCAGTATTTTTATGGAAATACATAATTTATATATTGGTGTTTTTACTCAGAAGAAATACATTAGTGTATAATAAATACTCATGTATCCTCAGGGAGTGAATCTTGCGTTTCATCTGTTAGCTGAATGAAATTAAGTTAAACTTAGGCCAAACTAAACAGATGTTTGTGGATTGCTTGTGGCTTCATTTCTATCTGTTTGAGATATCAAAATCCAGGCTATTGGGGCTATATTAAAAAATATGACCTTTGGTAAATTTTCCGTTGCAGCCCAGTTTTTCTAATCTTCCGTCTTCCAATGTTTTCACCATATTTAGTACGCTGACATTTGTTTAGACTCTACAGTTTTTCTTTATTCGGAGGAATTTTGTGTGAACAAAACATGTGCTACAAGCACCTTTAACTCCTTTTATATCCACAATAAGTGGTTAGGCACTGCAGTCTGATGGATCAGTTTTGTGTGGCCTTTCTAGCCATGGTCTTGTAACTCCCACCCAAGTAGGACTGTGCCGATACGTTAATTGTGGCCCACCAAAGGGATTAGTAAGTTTTGCCATCCTGCTGGGCTTGAGATAAGCCATCCCAGAGGCAGGAAAGAAAGGACAGCACCACCATCAAGGAAGAACAGCTGGGAGCTAGTACATCTTTTAGACCTGGGATCCCTGTGCTGAGAAGCTCCTGGAACCAGGAGAAAGGGAGAGGGAATGAGCTGTAACCCTGAAGACGGTAAGAAGCAGTGGCAGGAGAGACCTGGCAGCAGAGACCCGACAGCAGAGACCTGGCAGCACGAGACGGTGTGGTGGGCTTCCCAGCCCATGGAGAGAGCTCAGTGGTTTGGGCAGAGGCCTAGGGCCAGGGAGAGGTGTGCCTGCAAGCACAGCTAGGAAGAGACTGTCCTGATGGAAGAACTGTGCCCTGAGTGTTCCTCAACCTGAATTGTAACTTGTTACTTCCCTAATAAAACCCATAATTGTGAGTATTGTCTGTGAATTCTGTGTGGCCATTGCCATGAATTATCAAATCCAGCAGAGAAGTAGACAGTGCCGTGGAGGGGTGGTTGGTGACAGAATTGGTAAAGATGGCAGAGAGAGGAGACATATCTGACTTCTGCCTCATAGGAATCAGCTTTGGGCTGTTGATCTTGATTCTCTTTCCTCCTTGTGAGTTTAGAGGAGGTCAGATGCGACTCCTATGCTGTTCTTACAGGCACTCAGGTTTTCAGGTTAACTTCCATATTCTAATGCAAGCAAAACCCTTATTAGATATTCTTGATTTTAGAGACTACTTTTTAAATCATCCTTGCCAAAGGTTCACAATTTTGTCACTAGGGTAAACATATTTTTAAAATAACACATAACATTTGTTTTAAAATCAACTTTAACTCAGAACTCCAATAATTACTTCCAAACTATAATATTCCACACACCTGCCGAGCGCTAAACTAGGTACAGTAGTAGCTACAGGAGGTAACCTGATACAGTTCTTACCCTTAGAATCTTTGAAACATTAAGACAAAATAGAGAGGAAATTCACAGGCATTAAAATGTAGAGTGCAGAATATATATGTCATATCAATTCAGAAAAATAATATAGTGAAATAATTAAAGAAAATCTTCATGGAAATTGAGTTGAGAACCAAGTCACTAGCACCTTTCAAACAAGAACATCATCAGTTATTGAACTTTCCCCATAATTTGGGTGCATTATACGTGTATTCCCATGACTCTGGTTGTTTTGTGTATCCTCTGAAGATCACTCTAGATGTTCATTTTAAGATTAGTATGCATTTGGGATGTTTTATATTATTTTTAAGATTCCTTTCAGGCTGGCATTTGGTCTAGTGGGCCCCAAAGGAGCTTGACATCCCTTTGAATTTTACTGAACAACATCCCAGGGAAATTTTCAAAGCTGGTCAAAACTCTCAGAGGAGGAAAAAGGCATGAAGAGTTAATTCAGAGAAAAAAACCCTGAGCCTGTTGCCCTCAAGTCGATTCTGACTCATAGTGACCCAACAGGACAGAGTAGAACTGCCCCATAGGGTTTCCAAGGAGCAGTTAGTGGATTTGAACTGCTGACCTTTGGCTAGCAGACAAGCTCTTAATCTCTGAGCCACCAGGTCTCCTAATTCATACAAGTTGATATAAAAATGACTTAGAAGCATTTAAATATCACATAAAGTAGAAAATAAACCTTTTTTTTTTTTTTTGTAAACGGTAGTAAATACAACTTTGTGTTTTATTCATTCATTGAGCAATTATTTATGGTGCATTAATCCTCCCCCCCCCCCCGTATTCTTCTAGGTGATGGAATATAGTGACGAGGAAATAGTCCTCATCATGGCAATGGAGGCATAAGTATTGACCACGTAATAGCTGTTTGTATCCATACATGTTATCCATACATATTAGATAGAACCAAAACCAAACCCACTTCTGTCGAGTCGACTCCGACTCATAGCGACCCTACAGGACAGAGTAGAACTGCCCCATAGAGTTTCCAAGGAGTGCCTGGCAGATTCGAACTGCCGACCTTTTGGTTAGCAGCCATAGCACTTAACCAGTATGCCACCAGGGTTTCCATATTGGATATACTATATATTATATACATGAAATTTAGCACAAGATATAACTATTAAAAAAAATTACTCTATGTTTTAAGTCAGTTAATGTGTTTCTGAATATGTTATTTAAGGTAAGTCTAAAAATCCTTTTTAGAAAACAATAAATCAGAGGTTATAAAACAATTTTGATCCTTTGACCATGTAAAGTCTAAGATTAAACATAAAGAAGTAATCAGAGAGGCCAGAAGTCATAAAAATTTTATGCATAGGAACGTTTGCAGTTTTGTTTATAAGAGAAAAAACCTGGAAACAACTTCAATGTAAATTAATACTGAATGAGTTAAATAAATTATGGTATTTTGATTGGATATATTATGTAGCAATTTATATTTCATTTTGCAAAATTTGAATTTTAGGAACAAATGCTCATAATACATTAAGTGAGAAAAATGGGATATATAACTGAAATATAATAAGCCAAAAAAAAATACCTGTTGCTTTGAGTCAATTCCAACTCATGGTGACTGTATGGGACAGAGTAGAATTGCCCCATAAAGTTTCCAAGGCTGTAAGTCTTTAGAGAAGCAGACTACTACATCTTTCTCCTGAGAAGCGTGGCTGGTGGGTTTGAACCACTGATCTTTTGTTTAGCAGCCAAGTGCTTTAACCACTGCACCAGTAGGGTTCCTTGTACATATAACAAACCAAAAAAAAAAACCTATTGCAGCCAAGTTGATTCCAACTCATAGTATGTATAATAGGTTCCTCTTACGTCATTATTTCTTGTTTTTTTTAATATATGCTGATGTTTGAACTGAAGCTCCTAAAGACATTTCAAATACAAAAGGTTTTCTGCCTTTTCAGTGGTGGACATGAATTATTCTTTGCAGGTTTTTTTTTTTTTTTTTCCTACTTGATAAAGCTTCTTTAATGAGCCTTTTAATTACTCACACATAAATCAAGTATATACTCCTTATTTGGAAGGGAAAATTAAGAAGAAATCATTAACTTGAGTATCGTGTATCAGACAGAGGAGGTGAATATTACATGCCCAGTGCATTTTATTGTGGCGTGTGCTTGTTTGTTTTTAATGCGAGATGTGTCTCTGATGAAGTTTTGACTTTTAAGATACATGCTTCTTGTTCTAAATATGGAGTTCGATGCCTCTATGTTTCACACTTCTAGTCATATGTGTGGAACTGTTTTGTGTTTTCAGTAGACACTTATAGGAAATGAAGAGCTGAGACAGAGGTGCTTGAAAAAGGACATGTGGACTTGACCTTCATCTGATGTTGGAGGAAAGGGGCTATAAGAAAGAAATTGGCATGGTCAATGTAAAGGTCAATCTGCACTGGACTGTTATTGGTGACTGTATCCATAATCTATTGCTGATCAACTCTAAACTCAGTAGCTTGAAATAGCAATAATTTATTATGGGTCACAAATCTGAGGATCAGCTGGGGTTTGGTTGATCTAGGCTGGGCTTCACTGGATATATCTGCTTCAGGAAGCAGCAGCTGGGGTTCTGCTTCTCACTGCAGCTCAGTGGGTCATCTGTAGTGATTTCGGCTCATGTGTCTCTCACTCACCTTGTGTGTGGGGGCTAGCTGGGTCACAGTCTTCTAGAGATAGCAGAGTTGCAAGAGATCTAAGTGGAACACACAGGACTCTTAACGTAAAGCTCTGAACACTGCTACTTCTGTGTATACACCAATGGCCAAATAAGTCAGATGGTCAAGTATAAAGTCGAGGGGTGAGGATGTACAGTTTACCTACAAAGAGCCACAAATGCAATCTTCGCCAAAGATGTTATCCAAGCACAAAATAGCCTGACTATGGGAAATGCACTGATATTGCGGTATTGTGTCCAAAGTCAGTGTGGGAAATCAGACCCCTGGGTAGAAGAGTTGGCTCTTCTCTCAAACAGTACCCATAGTTAATTATCCTAAAAAATAGCAAATTCTGTGATTCAGTGAGTATTAGTCATTCAAGGTGTTCTTCTCCATAGGTCTCTTTCATATTGGATCTTTTTGATCTATCAAGTTTTAATCTATGGTTTTAAAGGTCTTTTCTTTAAAAATGATGTTGAATTACACAAGACATTCAGTAATTCTTTATGCATAACATTTACCCATGACCTAAGCATTATGTGCTATTTTTTATTTCTTTGGAAAATTGTGACCCTCTCCCATAATATTTAACTTTGAGTGGAAAATTCATTGATCTTATCTCACCAGAAGTAGTTAATTGAGTTGATTCCGACTCACAGAGAACCTATAGGACAGAGTTAAACTGCCTTATAGGGTTTCCAAGGAGCCGCTGGTAGAATCAAACTGCCAACCTTTTGGTTAACAACCGAGCTCTTAACCACTGCACCACCAGGGTTCCAATTCTAGATTTAACCTTTATCAAAGAGATGAATAGGCAGGCTATTTCAGTCTTCACAATTCACCATTTGAATCATTTAAACTGAACCTTGTAACATTACATCTCTTAAATGAAAAGCCTATTTATTTTAGAATATATTGATAAATGTAGCATTTCTTTCACCATCTCTCAGTCCAAGAGTAAGATATTTCTTATGTGATGCTATATAGGGTTTGTAAATCCTTTAACAACAGCAACAAATGGTGGTGGTAAAGATGAGTGCTCTCATTCAGACTAATCTCATATGCCTGGTCATTGCCAGATAGAAGCCTCCACCTCAGGAAAGCATCCAGACCAGGATTAGCTCTCACTTAATATCTCAGTTGTGGAGTAATCACCACATATAGCCCCAAAGACTTGTCATAAGTAAAGCTTGTCTTTGAGACACGATTCTGTTTTACCTAGGAAAACTTGACCCAAACCTCAACACTGGTCATTCGGGAGAAAAGATAAACACACTTAAGGAATATATGAATTCCTTATGGCAATGACTGAAAAGAATAGTCATTAGCCAATTCCTCTGTCATTTTCCACTTGATGAAGACTCTTTATTCATACTCAGAAAAGGAACTTTGGCACACAGAACATCTTTGATCCACATAAAGTAAGCATTTAATTTTTTTAAAGATTTTTTTTTCCTTTTCGTACACATGCACCTTGTATAAGATTTTGAGTTCTGTATTTATATAAGAAAATTGTTTTCATATACTGCCCTGATATAGAACATTCTAAATCACTAGGATTACAGTGGCTGGTTAATGTCCCTCTAACCATTCTTGACATATACTAACACGTACATGATCATTAAAATTATAGTAATAAGATACCATCATATGACACAGATCATATAAAAAGGAAAACGTATCTGAGGAATGATTGTTTTATTTTATAAGATGCCAGAAGGAAAGGCAGAGGAGAACTTCCAAGGGGGAGTGGAGTTGGAAGAGCTGAAGTCCAACTTTGCAATAGATGGAATTTTAAAGCATTAAGATTTAGTTAGTGATGTTAATGTTATCTATATGCTTGAAAATCCAGTTATTTATCCCTTTTGTGACTCATGGGATATACGGTATCCTAACCACTTTTTATGCCCCTGTAGTCCTTTGGGAAGGAGGTAACTTGGCTTTAACTTGTTTAGCCTGAAAATGGGAGCCTTTTGAAATATGTGAAACTCAAGAACCCCGAGTTGGAGCTTCATTTTGAGTTGATGCCCCCTGGATGAGTGAATTTTCTAAACTTTTGATAGGTTTGCCTTTGTTTCTGTGAGACAGCCTCTTCCCTATGTTTCCCAGTTACTATGTTCTCTTGAGAATGTACTTATTGTGAAAATAAGCCACTTTCTCCCTGACTCCATTTGTTGTTTCCAGGTATTGTTGGTGCCCTGCTTTTCGAGCTTCTGAACAGCAAACAATGCCTTTGCAGTAAGGAGTAATGCATTATGGTGATACTTTTCAATACACTAGAATGCCTATAAATTATTTTTACCCAATATTCAATATTAGGGCCCAATCGTTGCTTCCACATGTAAAAGGTGGAATGCACTGCTGTGAGCGGTTCTACAGTCTTCCAGGGCAGCTGTTTCTGCTTCTTAGCTGTTAATACTGCTTTTGTTATAATGAAGAATACATAGTAGTGGTAATTTTCCTGAGATGCAAATTCCTTTATTTTTATTTATTTGGCCTGTCAGTAATGTTTTTGCAGTAATGAATAATGCATTACAGTGGTAATTTTCCTGAGATAAAAAAAAAAAAAAAATCCCTTGGCTTTATTTATTTGGGCTGTAAGAAGAATGCACTGTGACATGTTTTGAAATGTTTCATGAAAAATAATAAAAAGGCTAGGAAGAAGGTGACTAGAATAAAATGTATGTGCGGTCACTGAAGGAGCCTTCATGTTTGATCTCTTGGGTGACTTTCGGAAGTATATCACCAGGCCTACGGCAGGATTAATCTATGTGAGGGCCCTAAACACTGATAATCTGTGGTGTGCCTTCCTCTGTTTACTTATACATTCGAACAGGATATGTGAGTTATTATAAAAACGGCTTGAGGGCTGTATTCGACCTCCTCTTACTTCACAAGGGGAAGGGAGAATCAAGATCAACAGGCCAAGGCTGATTCCCATGAGGCGAAGGTCAGACATGCCTCCTTTCTCTGCCATCTTTACTAATTTTTACACCAACCGTCCCTCCCACAACACTACTAGGTTCTATAGTTCATTGCAAGGGCCACACTAAACTCAAAACATACTTACGTTTATGGGGTTTATTAGGGAAGTAACAGTCACAATTCAGGCTCAAGAACACTCAGGATATAGTTCTTCCATCAGGATAGCCTCTCCTCTGGCGTGCTTGCAGGCACATCTCTCCCTGGCCCTCAGTCTTTGCCCAAACGCACTCAGTTTTCTCTCTCCATGGGCCAGGAAGCCCCCCACACTGGCTTCTGCTGACTGTTCTTTCCTTCCTTGTTGGTGGTGGATTTCTCTTCTTTGCTCTGGAATTGAATCTCTTTTAAGGTAAAACTGGCCGGTTCCCTTGGTGGGCCACAATTACCCTATCACACAATCACCTGGGTAGGAGTTACAAGACCATGGCCATAAAGGCCACGCACAAAAGTAATTAATCCACCACAGTTATATACATTCACGTATATATGTGTGTGCGTGTGTTAGCTATCCATGACGTAACTTCTTTTTCAGCACTATTATTAGTTGATTGAACGGAAAAGTGCTGTATGCCATTTTAGCGAGATGAGATGAATTTTTACTAGATGTGGGGTACTAAGATTTTCACTATATACCACATTTTCTACAAAAAGAATATTCCACATATTCTACAACAAAGAAAATGAGTCAGTGAACTTAGTTGTTTTCTACAATCAGGGTAAAATACTGTTGATCTACCACAACAAAAAATTGACTTCTACCAATTTTGTTTTAAATGGCTCATACTTCAATTTTGATGCTTGTTTTGTAATGTATGCTATATGTAATAAATAAACAAATGAAAAGTTTTCAAAAAATAAAATTTAATGATCAGAAAGCAAATATTACAACAAATTACTATATTTTAGTTTTAGATAGATTTTTTATCTCTAACATGTTTTAATTAAAAATATTTCTATTCTTTGCTTTTACCAATTCTTCAGTGGTTTTGCCAAAATTAATCTCTGAACAATATCTACTTCCATACATAATAAGGATAATGAATCCAGTCTTTCTTGAATCATTGTTGCGTACCGAGGGTTTTGGAGCGTTCTGTTGTATAGTTTCTGATCACTAAAGTTTTTTTTAAAGTTAGAAATATTTGTAAAGCAATTTCAACAATGGGAAATACACATTCTTTTTTATCTTTTATTATGCAATCATATATGCCTACGAGTAAAAATTATCTTTCCTGAATCTGTAAACTTGATTCTCATGTAAGAAAGAAATTGTTGCACTTCTCTGTAAAGATCTGTGTTTACGTCATTGGAATGTTGTTGTTGTTGTTAGGTGCCACTGAGTCAGTTCCGACTCATAGCAACCCTATGCACAACAGAACAAAACACTGCCCGGTCCTGCGTCATCCTTAAAATCGTTATGCTTGAGCTCATTGTTGCAGCCACTGTGTTGATCCACCTTGTTGAGGGTCTTCCTTTTTTCCGCTGACCCTGTACTCTGCCAAGCAAGATGTCCTTCTCCAGGGACTGATTCCTCCTGACCACAAGTCCAAAGTATGTAAGACGCAGTCTCGCCATCCATGCCCTAAGGAGCATTCGGGAAGCACTTCTTCCAGGACAGATTTGTTTGTTCTTTTGGCAGTCCATGGTATATTCAATATTCTTTGCCAACACCACAGTTCAAAGGCATCAACTCTTCTTCGGTCTTCCTTATTCATTGTCCAGCTTTCACATGCATATGATGTGATTGATAACACCATGGCTTGGGTCAGGCACACCTTAGTCTTCAGGGTGACATCTTTGCTCTTCAACACTTTGAAGAGGCCCTTTGCAGCAGATTTGCCCAATGCAATGTGTCTTTTGATTTCTTGACTGCTGCTTCCATGGCTGTTGATTGTGGATCCAAGTAAAATGAAAGCCTTGACAACTTCAATCTTTTCTCCATTTATCATGATGTTACTCCTTGGTCCAGTTGTGAGGATTTTTGTTTTCTTTATGTTGAGGTGTAATCCATACCGAAGGCTATGGCCTTTGATCTTCATTAGTAAGTGCTTCAAGTCCTCTTCACTTTCAGCAAGCAAGGTTGTGTCATCTGCATAACGCAGGTTGTTAATGAGTCTTCCTCCAATGCTGTTGCCCCATTCTTCCTCATAGAGTCCAGCTTCTCATATTATTTGCTCAGCATACAGACTGAATAGGTATGGTGAAAGAATACAGCCCTGAAGCACACCTTTCCTGACTTTAAACCAATCAGTATCCCCTTGTTCTGTATGAACAACTGCCTCTTGATCTATGTAAAGGTTCCTCATGAGCACAATTAAGTGTTCTGGAATTCCCATTCTTCGCAGTGTTACCCATAGTTTATTATGATCCACACAGTTGGATTCCTTTGCATCGCCAATAAAACACAGGTAAACATCCTTCTGGTATTCTCTGCTTTCAGCCAGGATTCATCAGACATCAGCAATGATACCCCTAGTTCCACATCCTCTCCTGAAACCTGTCTGAATTTCTGGCAGTTCCCTGTTGATATGCTGCTGCAGCCATCTTTGAATGATCTTCAGCAAAATTTTGCTTGTGTGTGATATTAATGATATTGTGCTTGTGTGTGATATTAATGATATTGTTTTATAACTTTCACATTCAGTTGGATCATCTTTCTTGGGAATAGGCATAAATATATGGATCTCTTCCAGTCAGTTGGCCAGGAAGCTGTCTTCCATATTTCTTGGCATAGATGAGTGAGCACCTCCAGTGCTGTATCTGTTTGTTGAAACATCTCAACTGATATTCCATCAATTCCTGGAGCCTTGTTTTTCAACAATGCCTTCAGAGCACCTTGGACTTCTTTCTTCAGTACCATCGGTTCCTGATCATATGCCACCTCTTGAAATCGTTGAATATCGACTAATTCTTTTTGATGTAATGACTCTGTGTATTCCTTCCATCTTCTTTTGATGCCTCCTGCATCATTTAATATTTTTCCCATGGAATCCTTCACTATTGCAATTTGAGGCTTGAATTTTTTCTTCAGTTCTTTCAGCTTGAGAAATGCCAAGTGTGTTCTTCACTTTTGGTTTTCCATCTCCAGGTCTTTGCACATGTCATTATAATACTTTACTTTGTCTTCTCCAGAGGCCCTTTGAAATCTTCTGTTCAGTTCTTTTACTTCATCAATTCTTCCTTTCGCTTTAGCTGCTCAACACTTAAGAGCAAGTTTCAGAGTCTCCTCTGACATACATCTTGGTCTTTTCTTTCTTTCCTGTCTTTTCAATGACCTCTTGATTTCTTCATGTATGATGTCCTTGATGTCATTCCACAACTCGTCTGGTCTTTGGTCACTAGTGTTCTATGCGTCAAATCTATTCTTTGAGAAAAAAAAAATTCTTTGAGATGGTCTCTAAATTCAGGTGGGATATATTCGAGATCATATTTTGACGCTCGTGGACTTGCTCTGATTTTCTTCATTTTCAGCTTGAACTTGCATATGAGCAATTGATGGTCTGTTTCACAGTCGGCCCCTGGCCTTGTTCTGACTGATGATATTGAGCTTTTGCATCATCTCTTTCCACAGATGTAGTCAATTTGATTTCTGTGTGTTCTGTCTGGCAAGGTCCATGTGTATAGTCGCCATTTATGCTGGTGAAAGAAGGTATTTGCAACGAAGAAGTTGTTGTTCATGCAAAATTCAATCATTTGATCTCCAGCATTGTTTGCATCACCGAGGCCATATTTTCCAACTACTGATCCTTCTCCTTTGTTTCCAACTTTTGCAATCCAATAGCCAGTAATGATCAATGGATATTTATTTCATGTTTGATTAATTTCAGACTGCAGCAGCTGATAAAAACCTTCTATTTCTTCATCTTTGGCCCTAGTGTTTGGTGCGTAAATTTGAATAACAGTCGTATTAACTGGTCTTCCTTGTAGGCGTATGGATATTATCCTATCACTGACAGCGTCGCACTTCAGGATAGATCTTGAAATGTTCTTTTTGATGATGCATGCAACACTATTCCTCTTCAAGTTGTCATTCCCAGCATAGTAGACTATATGATTGTCCAATTCAAAATGGCCAATACCAGTCCATGTCAGCTCATTAATGCCTAGGATATCGATGTTTATGTGTTCCATTTCATTCCTGACGATTTCCAATTTTCCTAGATTCATACTTTGTACTTTCCAGGTTCCAATTATTCATGGATGTTTGCAGCTGTTTCTTCTCATTTTGAGTCATGCCACATCAGCAAATGAAGGTCCCAAAAGCATTACTCCATGTCATTAAGGTTGACTCTACTTTGAGGAGGCAGCACTTCCCCAGTCATCTTTTGAGTGCCTCCCAACCTGGGGGGCTCATCTTCCAGCACTATATCAGACAATGTTCTGCTGCTATTCATAAGGTTTTCACTGGCTAATGCTTTTCAGAAGTAGACTGCCGGGTCCTTCTTCCCAGTCTGTCTTAGTCTGGAAGCTCAGCAGAAACCTCTCCTCCATGGGTGACCCTGCTGGTATCTGAATACTGGTGGCATAGCTTCCAGCATCACAGCAACACACAAGCCCCCACAGTATGACAAACTGACAGACACGTGGGGGAAGTAATTGGAATAAACCTACGTAATTTCTTGGATGCCTTCATGTTTTCTTCATCAGGTATATCCACATTGTTTCAGAAGGAAAGTCTATTGGAAATAATACAGTTTTGCTCTTCTTTTCATGCAAGATTCAAGTGTGTCAGTGATGGTGTAGTATATGGTTATGCAAAGTTGATCTCTGACAGTCAATACTGCTGGAGCGATTCTGTCATTTACTTGTTTCTTTCTAATGCTTCTGTGACAGGGAACAGCAGAAAAAAAATCAGCTGCTTCCAGGCAACAATCTACCATGCTATGTTCTGCAAAATTAAGTAAATGCACAGCACATGGTATGAAAATGGCATATTCACTAAGTTCTAAAATTTTCTGTTGCATGCCTTTATAATACCCTGACATATTGACAGCATTGTCATAGGACTGGCTCTGCACTTAGAAAAAAATCAATTTTTCAAACTTCATATAAATAGTGAAGTACTCAATTTACAATTTCTTCACTGGTATGACTTTTAAAGCTAGTAAATATGATAAATCACTCAACAGATTTTCCATCTGTTGGAGATACATATCTTAAAACAATTAGCTGATTTACATGAGAAAGATCAGGACTGGAATCTACAAACTGAAATAGCAAGCTATACTTATTTCACTGAAAATGGTTGATCAAACTTTATCACTTATTAAACCCACTGCCATCGAGTCAATTCCGACTCATAGTGACCCTATAGGACAGCGTAGAACTGCCCCATAGAGTTTCCAAGGAGCGCCTGGAGGATTTGAACTCCTGACCTCTTGGTTAGCAGCTGAAGCACTTAACCACTATGCCACCAGGGTTCCCTATCACTTATTAAGTTTGTTAATTCTTCACATGTTGTTTCAGACATAGTTGATGGGTTTCCCTAATAAAAATGGATCAAACTGAGCAATAAGTCCAAGTAAACCCCCAAAATTTCCATTTTGTGGGGACCCAAATATTTCATTTCTTCCTCAAAAAGATAGTCCACATTCAGTGATTGTTATAACGACAGCAGCAACGCATTGCAAAATGGCTTTCTAATACTCACGTTCTTCATTAATTTGTTTTTCCAGTTCATAAATTAAGCCAAACCATGACTTCAGTTCAAATATGAAAATATACAATCTCTGAATTGAACTGTTTTTACATTTATCAATCATATTTGAGTTGTGCCAGTAGCTAAAATCCATTCATAGCAAATCGAGTTTAAATGATTTAGGATTGAAAAGTTTGCAAACAAAACAATATACAGACCTGACTGATGGAGAATACAGTATCTACTCTGTTTTATAATTTTCACCATTAACTTTGCATCCCAGAAATAATACTCTGGCTACAGAAAATTGTTTGTTTACAGTTCAGAAATTCTCAACATGAATTTTCAAATGGTTCATTGTGATGTTGACAATCACTTAGCCCTCTTTCAACCCAATAATTTACATCATTAGAAGAAAAATTGTTCCATAAAGCAGGATCTGTATTTCTGATATTTACAGGGTCTGCAGATGTGACAATTTTAGATTTTAAAATAGTTTCATTTTCTACACCATTATTATTACTTACTACAGCAAGGAATGGATGCAGAGTTTGGAACAAATTCTGTCATATTTGTATTGCTACTAGTAATTTCAGTACTAGTAGTATTAGTACATCAGTTTGCACTCATTAAACTTGAGTGTCCAATGGAAGAAGTCTTTTCTGATTTATTGCATTTTAAAAAGGAAGTTAATTTGGGAACTGTCTTTAGGGATTCACAAATCCTTTTTTCTTTTTATCTTCTTCGAGTTTTCGTTTTTGCACTCTAATTAATTGTTGCTATTTTGTTTTGTCTGGATATAAAATTGTGTAACTTCTTCCATTCGGTTCTACCATAGCAAATAAATTTTTATAATTGAAAATAAATAAAATTTTTTCAAAAAATAAATAAAATAAAATAAAATAAAATTTATATTCAAATTTGAACATTAACACAGAAATTTATATTTGAAAATGAGTAAGTAGAAAAAAAATCATTTGGAACATGTAATTTTGTTCTTCAGGTCTGACATGGTCAAAAGAAATAGTATTTACAAGGCAGTCAAAAATAATTTCATTCATCATGATATTTGTGGGCAGGCCTTCCTCAGATCTCCACAAGTGTCTTTCATCTCAAAATAATACTTAAAAACTTGCACGCTCACTTTCCTTCCTTTGATGCTGCATCTTCACAGTTCATTGGACTACCACTGATTCCCGACAGGGGCGAGAATGATCGCAAAGAGTACGATACAAATACAAGGGTATGCTCAATCTGAAGATGAGCTTAGGTTCACCTTAATGCAGTACAGGACCAGATAAATCATGAATCACATAATTATAGTGCCACTGGAATGTTCTTATGTTGTCAGTGAAAGAGAACTGAATGTGAGGTTATACACAATCAGTCCAAAATGAAGAGGAAAATACAATTAGCATATACAAAATTTATAAAATGTACATTTTATTTTTTAGTGGCATTTTTCAACTCCCAGATTCAGAGATAAATACATAACTGATGTAACAAAAGCACCACTTCTCAAAAAGCAAGTTTGATCCTGATATCAACTCAAATAGGGAAATCACAAAAACAAATTAAGATTAATTTAAAAAAAAATGCTCAAAACAGGGACTCAGTGAAGTCAATACGTAAAAGATCACAATAATCAAAAAGAGGGACTAAATACAGGTGGCATAGAACTGCCATATGTAGAGGGATACGAGGCGATATAGGAGAGTACAAGTTAGGTTTTTACTTAGAAAAATAGGGGTAAATATTAAGGTAACCACAAAGAGGTATAACAACTCCATAACTCAAAATAAAAACCAAGAAAAACGTAACAACTCAGCAAACATAAAGTCGAATACTATGAAAATGAAGAACACACAATTTACAAAGAAAAACGTCTCAGCACAAAAAAGTAAGTGGAAAATTGAAATTGTCAACAACACACATAAAAAGGCATCAAAATGACAACACTAAACACATACTTATCTATAATTACGCTGAATGTAATTGGACTAAATGCACCAATAAAGAGACAGAGAGTCTCAGACTGGATAAAGAAACACGGTCCGTCTATATGCTGCCTACAAGAGACACACCTTAGACTTACAGACACAAACAAACTAAAACTCAAAGGACAGAAAAAAATATATCAAGCAAACAATAAGCAAAAAAGAAGAGGAGTAGCAACATTAATTTCTGAGAGAATAGACTTTAAAGTTAAATCCACCACAAAGGATAAAGAAGGACACTACATAATGATAAAAGGGACAATTGACCAGGAAGATATAACCATATTAAATATTTATGCACCGAATGACAGGGCTGCAAGATACATAAATCAAATTTTAACAGAACTGAAAAGTGAGATAGACACCTCCACAATTATAGTAGGAGACTTCAACACACCACTTTCGGAGAAAGACAGGACATTCAGTAAGAAGCTCAATAGAGACACGGAAGACCTACTTACAACAATCAACCAACTTGACCTCATTGACTTATACAGAACTCTCCACCCAACTGCTGCAAAGTATACTTTTTTTCTAGCGCACATGGAACATTCTCTAGAATAGACCACATATTAGATCATAAAACAAACCTTTACACAATCCAAAACATCGAAATATTACAAAGCATCTTCTCAGACCACAAGGCCATAAAAGTTGAAATCAATAACAGAAAAATTAGGGAAAAGAAATCAAATACTTAGAAACTGAACAATACTCTCCTGAAAAAAGACTGGGTTATAGAAGACATTAAGGAGGGAATAAGGAAATTCATAGAATGCAACGAGAATGAAAATACTTCCTATCAAAACTTCTGGGACACAGTAAAAGCAGTGCTCAGAGGCCAATTTACATCGATAAATGCACACATACAAAAAGAAGAAAGAGCCAAAATCAGAGAACTGTCCCTACAACTTGAACAAATAGAAAGTGAGCAACAAAAGAATCCATCAGGCACCAGCAGAAAACAAATAATAAAAATCAGAGTTGAATTAAATGAATTAGAGAACAGAAATACAATTGAAAGAATTAACAAAGCCAAAAGCTGGTTCTTTGAAAAAATTAACAAAATTGATAAAATATTGGCCAGACTGACTAAAGAAACACAGGAAAGGAAACAAATAACCCGAAGAAGAAACGAGATGGGCCACATCACAACAGACCCAACTGAAATTAAAAGAATCATATCAGATTATTATGAAAAATTGTACTCTAACAAATTTGCAAACCTAGAAGAAATGGATGAATTCCTGGAAAAACACTACCCACCTAAACTAACATAATCAGAAGCAGAACAACTAAATAGACCCATAACAAAAAAAGAGATTGAAAAGGTAATCAAAAAACTCCCAACAAAAAAAAGCCCTGGCCCGGATGGCTTTACTGCAGAGTTCTACCAAACTTTCAAAGAGTTAACACCACTACTACTAAAGGTATTTCAAAGCTTAGAAAATGACGGAAAAGTACCTAACTCATTCTATGAAGCCACCATCTCCCTGATACCAAAACCAGGTAAAAACAGCACAAAAAAAAAGAAAATTACAGACCTATATCCTTCAAGAACATAGATGCAAAAATCCTCAACAAAATTCTAGCCAATAGAATTCAACAACATATCAAAAAATTAATCCACCATGACCAAGTGGGATTTATACCAGGTATGATTTTTTTTTTTTTATGCAAGGCTGGTTTAATATTAGAAAAACCATTAATGTAAACCACCATATAAATAAAACAAAAGACAAAAACCACAGGATCTTATCAATTGATGCAGAAAAGGCATTTGACAAAGTCCAACACCCATTTATGATAAAAACTCTCACCAAAATAGGAATTGAAGGAAAATTCCCAACATAATAAAGGGCATCTATACAAAGCCAACAGCCAACATCACTCGAAATGGAGAGAGCCTGAAAGCATTTCCCTTGAGAACAGTAACCAGACAAGGATGCCCTTTATCATCGCTCTTATTCAACATTGTGCTAGAGGTCCTAGCCAGAGCAATTAGGCTAGACAAAGAAATAAAGGGCATCCGGATTGGCAAGGAGGAAGTAAAATTATCTCTATTTGCAGATGACATGATCTTATACACAGAAAACCCTAAGGAATCCTCCAGAAAACTACTGAAACTAACAGAAGAGTTTGGCAGAGTCTCAGGTTATAAGATAAACATACAAAAATCACTTGGATTCCTCTACATCAACAAAAAGAACATCGAAGAGGAAATCACCAAATCAATACCATTCACAGTAGCCCCCAAGAAGATAAAATACTTAGGAATAAATCTTACCAAAGATGTAAAAGACCTATAGAAAGAAACTACAAAGTACTACTACAAGAAACTAAAAAAGACCTACTTAAGTGGAAAAACATATCTTGCTCATGGATAGGAAGATTTAACGTAGTAAAAATGTGTATTCTACCAAAAGCCATCTATACATCCAATGCATTTCCGATCCAAATTCCAATGTCATTTTTTAATGTGTTGGAGAAACAAATCACCAACTTCATATGGAAGGGAAAGAAGCCTTGGATAAGCAAAGCATTACTGAAAAAGAAGAAGAAAGTGGGAGGCCTCACTCTACCTAATTTTACAACCTATTATACAGCCACAGTAGTCAAAACAGTCTGGTACTGGTACAACAACAGGCACATAGACCAATGGAACAGAATTGAGAACCCAGATATAAATCCATCCACATATGAGCAGCTGATATTTGACAAAGGCCCAGTGTCAGTTAATTGGGGAAAAGATAGTCTTTTTTAACAAATGATGCTGGCATAACTGGATATCCATTTGCAAAAAAATGAAACAGGACCCATACCTCACATCATGCACAAAAACTAACTCCAAGTGGATCAAAGACCTAAACATAAAGACTAAAACAATCAAGATCAGGGAAGAAAAAACAAGGACAACCTTAGGAGCCCTAATACAAGGCATAAACAGAATACAAAACATAACCAAAAACGACGAAGAGAAACCAGATAACTGGGAGCTCCTAAAAATCAAACACCTATGCTTATCTAAAGACTTCACCAAAAGAGTAAAAAGACCACCTACAGACTGGGAAAGAATTTTCAGCTATGACATCTCCGACCAGCACCTGATCTCTAAAATCTATATGATTCTGTTAAAACTCAACCACAAAAAGACAAACAACCCAATCAAGAAGAGGGCAAAGGATATGAACACGCACTTCACTAAAGAAGATATTCAGGCAGCTAACAGATACATGAGAAAATGCTCTTGATCATTAGCCATTAGAGAAATGCAAATTAAAACTACGATGAGATTCCATCTCACTCCAACAAGGCTGGCATTAATCTAAAAAACACAAAATAATAAATTTTGGAGAGGCTGCGGAGAGATTGGAACTCTCATACACTGCTGGTGGGAATGTAAAATGGTACAACCACTTTGGAGATCTATCTGGTGTTATCTTAAAAAGCTAGAAATAGAACCATACAACCCAGAAATTCCACTCCTCGGAATATACCCTAGAGAAATAAGAGCCTTCACACAAACAGATATATGCACACCCATGTTTATTGCAGCTCTGTTTACAATAGCAAAAAGCTGGAAGCAACCAAGGTGTCCATCAACAGATGAATCGTTAAATAATTGTGGTATATTCACACAATGGAATACTATTCATCGATAAAGAATAGTGACGAATCTGTGAAACATTTCATAACATGCAGGAACCTGGAAGGCATTATGCTGAGTGAAATGAGTCAGAGGCAAAAGGACAAATATTGTATAAGACCACTATTATAAGATCTTGAGAAATAGTGTAAACTGAGAAGAACACATACTTTTGTGGTTACAAGCGGGGGAGGGAGGGAGGGTGGGAGAGGGTTTTTTACTGATTAGATAAGAACTGCTTTAGGTGAAGGGAAGGACAATACTCAATACATGGAGGGTCAGCTCAACTGGACTGGACCAAAAGCAAAGAAGTTTCCGGAATAAAATGAATGCTTCAAAGGTCAGCAGAGCAAGGGCGGGGGTTTGGGGACCATGGTTTAAGGGGACTTCTAAGTCAATTGGCAAAATAATTCTATTATGAAAACATTCTGCATCCCACTCTGAAATGTGGCATCTGGGGTCTTAAATGGTAACAAGCGGCCATCTAAGATGCATCAATTGGTCTCAACCCACCTGGATCAAAGGAGAATGAAGAACACCAAGGTCACATGATAACTAAGAGCCCAAGAGACAGAAAGGGCCACATGAACCAGAGACTTACATCATCCTGAGACCAGAAGAACTGGATGGTGCCTGGCCACAACCGATGACTGCCCTGACAGGGAGCACAACAGAGAACCCCTGAGGGAGCCGGAGATCAGTGGGATGCAGACCCCAAATTCTCACAAAAAGACCATACTTAATGGTCTGACTGTGACTAGAGGAATCCCGGCAGTCATGGTCCCCAAACCTTCTGTTGGCCCAGGACAGGAACCATTCCCGAAGACAACTCATCGGACATGAAAGGGACTGGACAGTGGGTAGGAGAGAGATGCTGATGAAGAGTGAGCTATTTGCATCAGGTGGACACTTGAGACTGTGTTGGCATCTCCTGTCTGGAGGGTGGATGGGAGGATAGAGAGAGTTGGAAGCTGGCAAAATTGTCAAGAGAGACTGGAAGGGCTGACTCATTAGGGGGAGAGCAAGTGGGAGTACGGAGTAAGGTGTATATAAACTTATATGTGACAGTTTGACTTGATTTGTAAACGTTCACTTGAAGCTCAATAAAAGTTAATAAAAATAAATAAATAAAGTGCATAACCTTAAAAAAAAAAAGCAAGTTTGTTTTGCAAGTCATAACAATACCAGTTTTTGAAAGGAAAGTCAGTTTGAAGGGAAATGGAAGATTAAATAGCTTACATAATTTTTATTATCTAAAAATCCATTTATTTCCTTGAAGAATTGTTCAATTTCCTTACATGGAGATATGTAAATATTCTGATAAAATGTAAATGTAATTTTATGATAAACACCATTTGTTGCTTTCTTGGAAAACGAATTTAGAAACACACCCATTGTTGCAAAATGGAAACATAATTCATGCGATAAATAAATATTCAATAAATGTTCTCTTAATATGCCTCACGCCTCATTTATTATCACAAATAGAGTAATATCAAGCACTGTGTCCCATGCAACAGACAATAAAAGACAAAACTCACTTGATACATAAGTTAAAACTTTTTGTGTTAGGTAAATATTAATATTTCCAGTACTTTTTGGACACTTGCTATGTTAGTATTATAATGAATTATTACCCATGTTATTGTATTAAACGTATACCAGATTACATCTGGGTGTATCCCAAATATATTTTAACATTAAAGATATAAATATTATTTACAAAACTTAGGACATAACTGTATGTACATGCTATAGAGTTAAAAAGTAACTTGATTGATTCATTGCAATGGTCAACTTTTGAGTTACCTCAGTTTTGCACATCATCTGGGACTGGAGTTCCCACTGATTGTTTACCAAGATGTGCAGAAGAACATACCCTTGTGTTTGTAACACGAGAAAGAGCATTGTTGGCCCTCCTGGCTGGAGTTGCTGGAACAGCAACTGTGGATGTACAAGACTATTCTCTCAAAATGGATCAGAGAACCATTATCTATTAATATAATCCATCCTTGCCCAGTAACCATTCATATTGGATCCAGCTGCTTATTGGGTGATTGTAGCAAGAGTTAGAGTTGACAGTTCACCCCACCTTTTGTTTATTAAAAAGAAATATTACACTCCCAAGAGACCAACTGAGATATGGAGTTTCAATTACATGGGAGGGGACCGTAGCAGACAGGTAACAGTGAAGGTGCTGAAGTGGTAGAGACCTCATAGCTTAAACAACTTTTCATGTGGACACCCTCATGACACTGTGTGAACTTTATTTCCAGCCAACACATTCTCAGGCACTGGAGACGACATCAGTTTCATTTAATGCCCTGCCAGTTCCCTTCCACTGGAGGCACTTGCTTTTCCTAGTGTCCAGTCTTCTTGGATTCTATGGGTCTTTGCTTTGGAAATCTGGTGCCCCTGTTTTGTTGATGCCTTTAGAATGTATTTATTTTGCTAATTGAGTAATCTGTCCCTGGCCAGGCCTGTCTTCCAAAGCATCTCTGGGTGGATTCAAAGTGCCATCCTTTTGGTTAGTAGCTGAAAACTTAACAGTTTGCACCATCCAGGCACGTAGTAGGTCACAAATATAGAAAGTCTTACCTAACCACAACAACTCATTCTAGTCAAGAGAGATCATGGATCTAAAAAAAGAAGGAAAAAAAAATACTCATAAATGAGCCTTGAATGATTTTTTCCCCCCTTTATGTGCTGTGATGAGTACAGAAGTGAATTACAAGTTATCCTAGAAAATTGAGTCATCGATATGTTATCAACTGTCATGGATTGAGTCGTGTCCCCACAAAACATGTATATCTATTTGGCTAGGTTATGATTCCCAGTATTGCGTGATTGTCCACTGTTGTGTCATCCAATGTGATTTTTCTGAGTATTGTAAATCCTATCACTATGATGTTAATGAGATGAATTATTGGCAGTTATGTTGATTAGATATACAAGATTAAATTGTGTCTTAAACAAATCTCTTTTGAGATATAAAAGAGAGAAGCAAGGAGAGAGACGGGGGATCACATACCACCAAGAAAGCAGCACCGGAAGCAGAGTGCATCCTTTGGACCCAGGGTTCCTGCGAGGAGAAGCTCCTAGACCAGGGGAAAATTGATGAGAAGAACCTTCCTCCAGAGCTGACAGAGAGAGAAAGTCTTCTCCTGGAGCTGACACGCTCAATTTGGACTTTTAGCCAACTAGACTGTGAGAAATAAACTTCTCTTTGTTAAAGCCATCCACCTGTGGTATTTTTGTTATAGCAGCACTGGATGACTAAGACATCAACTATAATAGTGAAGAAAGAGAAGTTAAAATGAAATTAAATATAAATTAAAGGATGAGAACACCCTGCATTTCTCTTTTTGTTCATGGTGACCCATCCACTCAGGTTTGCCTTTGTAAATGATGTTCTTTAACATTTCCCAGCTTCAACCGAAGCTCATGCTATGACTTTGTGAATGGTCTTTCACTGTGTATCACAATCTTGCAAATGACTTTGGGGAGAAAAAAAAAAAGCAGATTTAACATGCAATATGAAATTTTCATACATAAGATGGAAAATCTCAAAGAAAATTATGTAATAGGATCTAGTTGTTATCCTGAAAATTTATTTGCACTGAATTGTTAGCATCAAGGAATGAAATGTTTCTGAAAGATAATTTAATTTGCCCTAGATTTATGGGTTTGTATCTGAAAAAAAAGAATATTTGGTTTCTTCCTCAGTGATTAATTAGAATGTGATGAATAATGTCAGAAAAAGGAGTACCACTTGGCATATATTAATGCTATTAGACTCTAGGTAGCTGTTTCACATTACAAACACCAGTGGCATCTTAACAAAAAGAATGTAAGTGTGTAATATAAATCCTGTATATGAGGTAAATATTTAAATATGTTTTTCCCTAGATGAAGTTATTAAAATATTTGTTAAAATTATTTTGTAAGGCGGGGGTCAAGATGGCTAAGTAGACGCTACCTCGGATCCCTCTTGCAACAAAGACTCAGAAAAACAAGTGAATCGATCACATACATGACAATCTACGCACCCTGAACAACAAACACAGATTTAAAGAGTTCACCTGAGTGACAGAGACGGAGAACGAACAACTACGGGGAAGCAGAGACTGTTTTTGGAGCCTGGAGCCAGCATCCCAGTCAGGTAACCTTGGCGCCAGGCTTAGGACTGGGCTCAGGAGAGGTGAGCACCACATCCTGTGTCAGCACAAACACGGGGTGCAGCCCTAACCCCCTGAACTGACCACGGGAGGGGGTCCAGCCAGTCCGCGACAGTGGCACGGTAATGCGGCTGTCAGGAGGAGAAGTCGCCGGGAGGCAGCGACTGGTTTTGGAGCCGGGATTCCAGCGTCCCAGCCGGGGAACCTTGACGCTGGGCTTTGGACTGGCAGCGGAGGAACTGACCACGGCTTCTGCGGGCCTGACCCTTGGGGGCAATCTCTACCCAGCCAGCACACATAGGCAAAACGCCCCTCGGGAATCTCAGATAAAATAGTCATCCCAAGCAAGATAAGTAACTTTGTCTATATTCCGGGGTGCTACTCTCTTCTGTTTTTCTGAACCTTCCCCTCCCCTTCCCAGGCGGCTTCATTAACATTGGGATTTCCTGAGACAGAGGGAGAACTGCTCCAAGGCTTTTCTTTTCTGTTTTTTTTTTTTTTTTTGGTCTTTTCTTAACCCATTCTTCCGGCCTCAGAAAAGCAACCAGAAAAAACCCAGGGACCAAAAATCCTTCCCTAGTTGGACTAAAAACAGAAACAGCTCCAGCCAAGCATATGTGATCCATATCTCAGGCTTTCATCCCTACAAGGAACAAGGTGACTATTATAATGCAAAGGCATTTCTAATAGGGATCTGACTTCATTTTTTTTTTTTTTTTTAGCAGATTTACTGGAAAAACAAGTTTCCCAGGTCTGATATCTCTGCATATTCAACAAAGCACTTACTGACCCTCAACAGGGAACTGAGGGCTGAAACTCCCCCCAGACCACCTAGCCTCCTGCCTTAGGGGTCAAAGGAGGGTGACATCTACCAATCTGTAGAGGTACTTGCATTGGGGGCCTAAGGTACAGCTGCAGAGCCCTCACACCAAGGTGCTTTAGGAATAGAGACACACCTACCTCACTGACACTTGGGGGAAGCCTGTCAGCATCCTGCCCCCTCGGAGGGTGAACCCTAGCTGCTAATAGAATCTGGTGCACACAACTATCACCACTACTTCTCAAGGTGGATAGGTGTTAGGGTGTATCACACACTTGATGACCCAAAATCAGATTCTACTCAAGAATAGTTAATGGACTCAGGCATATATATCTGGTAACAGCCCAAACCAGCTGGTAATAGGTCATAAGTAAGTCAAGGGCTACAATAATCAAGACAGCACAATCTAGCAGCCCATCCATGTATATTGAAAGAAAACAAAACAAGATAAGACTCAGTGAGCAAATATAGAATAAATCACTACAATATCTTAGTGATGGCTAGGAGACAGCAGTCGATATCAAACCACATAAAGAAGCAGACCATGACAGCTTCTACAACCCCCCAAACAAAAGAATCAAAATCTTTCCCAAATGAAGATACAATCCTGTAATTATCAGATACAGAATATAAAAAACTAATTTACAGAATGCTTCAAGACATCAGGGATGACCTCAGAAATGAAATAAAGCAAACTTCAGAAAAAGCCAAGGAACACACTGATAAAACTGTTGAAGAACTCAAAAAGATTATTCAAGAACATAGTGGAAAAATTAATAAGTTGCAAGAATCCCAAGAGAGACAGCATGTAGAAATCCAAAAGATTAACAATAAAATTACAGAATTAGACAACGCAATAGGAAGTCAGAGGAGCAAACTCGAGCAATTAGAATGCAGAGTGGGAAATCTGGAGGACCAGGGAGTTAACACCAACATAGCTGAAAAAAAAATCAGATAAAAGAATTAAAAAAATGAAGAAACCCTAAGAATCATGTGGGACTCTATCAAGAAGGATAACTGGCGGGTGATTGGAGTCCCAGAACAGGGAGGGAGGACAGAAAACACAGAGAGAATAGTTGGAGATCTGCTGACAGAAAACTTCCCTGACATCATGAAAGATGAAAGGATATCTATCCAAGATGCTCATTGAACCCCATTTAAGATTGATCCAAAAAGAAAAACACCAAGACATATTATCATCAAACTTGCCAAAACCAAAGATAAAGAGAAAATTTTAAAAGCAGCAAGGGATAAAAGAAAGGTCTCCTACAACGGAGAATCAGTAAGAATAAGTTCAGACTACTCAGCAGAAACCATGCAGGCAAGAAGGCAATGGAATGACATATACAGAGCACTGAAGGAGAAAAACTGCCAGTCAAGGATCATATATCCAGCAAAACTCTCTCTGAAATATGAAGGCAAAATTAAGATATTTACAGATAAACACAAGATTAGAGAATTTGCAAAAACCAAACCAAAGCTACAAGAAATACTAAAGGAATTTTTCTATTGGTATAGAAAACCAATAATATCAGCACAACACAAGGTCACAGAATAGAACATCCTGATATCAACTCAAATAAGGATATCACAAAAACAACTTAAGATTAATTTTAAAAAGTAAAAAATGCTCAAAACAGGAAATCATTGAAGTCAGTATATAAATGATCATAATAATCAAAAAAAAAAAAAAGGAGGGACTAAATACAGGAGGCACAGAACTGCCATATCGAGAGGAAAACAAGGCATTATAGGACGATACAAGTTAGGTTTTTACTTAGAAAAATAGGGGTAAATATTAAGGTAACCATGAAGAGGTCTAACAGTTCCATAACTCAAAATAAAAACCAAGAAAAACATAATGACTCAGCAAACATAAATTCGACTACTATGAAAATGAGGAACACACAATTTACAAAGAAAAAAGTCTCAGCACAAAAAAGTAAGTAGAAAAATGAAATTGTCAACAACACACACAAAAAGGCATCAAAATGACAGCACTAAACACATGCTTATCTATAATTACGCTGAATGTAAATGGACTAAATGCACCAATAAAGAGACAGAGAGTCTCAGACTGGATAAAGAAACACGATCCATCTATATGCTGCCTACAAGAGACACACCTTAGACTTAGAGACACAAACAAACTAAAACTAAAAGGATGGAAAAAAATATATCAAGCAAGCAACAATCAAAAAAGAGCAGGAGTAGCAATATTAATTTCTGACAAAATAGACTTCAAAATTAAATCCACCACAAAGGATAAAGAAGGACACCAAACAATGATTAAAGGGACAATTGACCAGGAAGATATAACCATATTAAATATTTATGCACCCAATGACAGTGCTGCAAGATACATAAAACTGGAAAGTCAGATAGACACCTCCACAATTATAGTAGGAGACTTCAACACACCACTTTCAGAGAAGGATAGGACTTCCAGTAAGAAGCTCAATAGAGACACGGAAGACCTAATTGCTACAATCAACCAGTTGGACCTAATTGACCTGTACAGAACACTCCACCCAACAGCTGCAAAGTGTACTTTTTTTTCTAGTGCACATGGAACATTCTCTGGAATAGACCACACATTAGGTCATAAAACAAAACTTTGCAGAATCCAAAACATCGAAATATTACAAAACATCTTCTCAGACCACAAGGCCATAAAAGTAGAAATCAATAAGAGAAATATCAGGGAAAAGAAATCAAATACTTGGAAATTGAACAATACCCTCCTGAAAAAAGACTGGGTTATAGAAGACATTAAGGAGGGAATAAAGAAATTCATAGATTGCAATGAGAATGAAAACACTTCCTAACAAAACCTCTGGAACCCAGCAAAAGCAGTGCTCAGAGGCCAATTTATATCGATAAATGCACACATACAAAAAGAAGAAAGAGGCAAAATCAGAGAACTGTCCCTACAACTTGAACAAATAGAAAGTGAGCAACAAAAGAATCCATCAGGCACCAGAAGAAAACAAGTAATAAAAATTAGAGCTGAACTAAATGAATTAGAGAACAGAAAAACAATTGAAAGAATTCACAAAGCCAAAAGCTGGTTCTTTGAAAAAATTAACAAAATTGATAAACCATTGGCCAGACTGACTAAAGAAACACAGGAAAGGAAACAAATAACCTGAATAAGAAACAAGATGGGCCATATCACAACAGACCCAACTGAAATTAAAAGAATCATATCAGATTATTATGAAAAATTGTACTCTAACAAATTTGCAAACCTAGAAGAAATGGATGAATTCCTGGAAAAACACTACCTACCTAAACTAACACAATCAGAAGTAGAACAACTAAATAGACCCATAAAAAAAAAAGAGATTGAAAAGGTAATCGAAAAACTCCCAACAAAAAAAAAGCCTTGGCCCAGACGGCTTCACTGCAGAGTTCTACCAAACTTTCAGAGAAGAGTTAATACCACTACTACTAAAGGTATTTCAAAGCATAGAAAGTGATGGAATACTACCTAACTCATTCTATGAAGCCACCATCTCCCTGATACCAAAACCAGGTAAAGACACCACAAGAAAATTAGAGACCTATATCCCTCATATATCCCTCATGAAGATAGATGCAAAAATCCTCAACAAAATTCTAGCCGATAGAATTCAACAACATATCAAAAAAATAATCCACCATAACCAACTGGGATTTATACCAGGTATGCAAGGCTGATTTAATATTAGAAAAACCATTAATGTAATCCACCATATAAATAAAAAAAAGACAAAAGCCACATGATCTTATGAATTGATGCAGAAAAGGCATTTGACAAAGTTCAACACCCATTCATGATAAAAACTCTCAGCAAAATAGGAATTGAAGGAAAATTCCTCAACATAATAGAGGGCATCTAAAGCCAACAGCCAACATCATTCTAAGTGGAGAGAGCCTGAGAGGATTTCCCTTGAGAACAGGAACCAGACAAGGATGCCCTTTATCACCGCTCTTATTCAACATTGTGCTAGAGGTCCTAGCCAGAGCAATTAGGCTAGACAAAGAAATAAAGGGCATCCGGATTGGCAAGGAGGAAGTAAAATTATCTCTATTTGCAGATGACATGATCTTATACACAGAAAACCCTAAGGAATCCTCCAGAAAACTACTGAAACTAATAGAAGAGTTCGGCAGAGTCTCAGGTTACAAGATAAACATACAAAAATCACTTGGATTCTTCAACATCAACAAAAAGAACATCGAAGAGGAAATCACCAAATCAATACCATTCACAGTAGCCCCCAAGAAGATAAAATATTTAGGAATAAGTCTTACCAAAGATGTAAAAAACCTATACAAAGAAAACTACAAAGTACTAGTGCAAGAAACTAAAAGGGACCTACATAAGTGGAAAAACATACCTTGCTCATGGATAGGAAGATTTAACATAGTAAAAATGTCTATTCTACCAAAAGCCATCTATACATACAATCCACTTCTGATCCAAATTCCAATGACATTTTTTAAAGTGATGGAGAAACAAATCACTAACTTCATATGGAAGGGAAAGAAGCCCCGGATAAGTAAAGCATTACTGAAAAAGAAGAAGAAAGTAGGAGGCCTCACTCTACCTGATTTTAGAACCTATTATACAAATTTTTTTTTTATACAGCCACAGTAGTCAAAACAGCCTGGTACTGGTACAACAACAGGCGAATATACCAATGGAACAGAATTGAGAACCCAGATATAAATCCATCCACATATGAGCAGCTGATATTTGACAAAGGCCCAGTGTCAGTTAAGTGGGGAAAAGATAGTCTTTTTAACAAATGGTGCTGGCATAACCGGATATCTATTTGCAAAAAAATGAAACAGGACCCATACCTCACACCATGCACAAAAACTGACTCCAAGTGGATCAAAGACCTAAACATAAAGACTAAAATGATAAAGGTCATGGAAGAAAAAAATAGGGACAACCTTAGGAGCCCTAACACAAGGCATAAACAGAATACAAAACATTACTAAAAACGAAGAAGAGAAACCAGATAACTGGGAGCTCCTAAAAATCAAACACCTATGCTCATCTAAAGACTTCACCAAAAGAGTAAAAAGACCACCTACAGATTGGGAAAAAATGTTCAGCTATGACATCTCTGACCAGCATCTGATCTCTACAATCTATATGCTTCTGTCAAAACTCAACCACAAAAAGACAAACAACCCAATCAAAAAGTGGGCAAAGGATATGAACATGCACTTCACTAAAGAAGATATTCAGGCAGCTTTTTTTTTTAACAGGTACATGAGAAAATGCTCTCAATCATTAGCCATTAGAGAAATGCAAATTAAAACTACGATGAGATTCCACCTCACTCCAACAAGGCTGGCATTAATCCAAAAAACACAAAATAATAAATGTCGGAGAGGCTGTGGAGAGATTGGAACTCACACACTGCTGGTGGGAATGTACAATGGTACAACCACTTTGGAAATCTATCTGGCGTTTTCTTAAAAAGCTAGAAATAAAACTACTATAAAAAAAAAAAACTGCCATACAACCCAGAAATCCTACTCCTTGGAATATACCCTAGAGAAATAAGAGCCTTTACACGAACAGATATATGCACAGCCATGTTTATTGCAGCACTGTTTACAATAGCAAAAAGCTGGAAGCAACCAAGGTGTCCATCAAAGGATGATTGGTTAAATAAATTGTGGTATATTCACACAATGGAATACTATGCATCAATAAAGAATAGTGAAACATTTTCATAACATGGAGGTTCCTGGAAGGCATTATGCTGAGTGAAATTAGTCAGAGGCAAAAGGACAAATACTGTATAAGATCACTATTATAAGTTCTTGAGAAATAGTATAAACTGAGAAGAACACATTCTTTTGTGGGTACGAGAGGAGGGAGGGAGGGAGGGTGGTAGAGGGTTATTTACTGATTAGTTAGTACACAAGAACTACTCTAGGTGAAGGGAAGGACAATACTCAATACAGGGAAGGTCAGCTCAACTGGACTGGACCAAAAACAAAGAAGATGCCTGGATAAACTGAATGCTTCGAAAGTTAGGGGAGCAAGGGCGGGGGTTTGGGGACTACGGCTTAAGGGGACTTCTAAGTCAATTGGCATAATAAATTCTATTATGAAAACATTCTGCATCCCACTTTGAAGTGTGGCATCTGGGGTCTTAAATGGTAACAAGCAGTCATCTAAGATGCATCAATTGGTCTCAACCCACCTGATCAAAGGTGAATGAAGAACACCAAGGTCACACAATAATTACGAGCCCCAGACAGAAAGGGCCACATCATCCTGAGACCAGAAGAACCAGATGGTGCCCAGCCACAACCGATGACTGCCCTGACAGGGAGCACAACAGAGAACCCCTGAGGGAGGAGATCAGTGGGATGCAGACCCCAAATTCTCATGAAAAGACCAGACTTAATGATCTGACTGCGACTAGAAGAATCCCAGCGGTCATGGTCCTCAAACCTTCTGTTGGCCCAGGACAGGAACCATTCCCGAAGACAACTCATCAGACATGGAACGGACTGGACAGTGGGTTGGAGAGAGATGCTGCTGAAGAGTGAGCTACTTGTATCAGGTGGACACTTGAGACTGTATTGGCATCTCCTATCTGGAGGGGAGATGGGAGGGTAGATAATTTTTTTTTTTTTTTATCTGGAGGGGAGATGGGAGGGTAGAGAGGGTTAGAAACTGGCAAAAGGGTCACGAAAGGAGAGACTGGAAGGAGAGAGCAGGCTGACTCATTAGGGGGAGCGTAAATGGGAGTATGTAGTAAGGTGTACATAAGCTTATATGTGACAGACTGACTTGATTTGTAAACTTTCACTTAAAGCACAATAAAAGTTATTTTTAAAAAATTAATTCATTCATTCAACACGTATTTATTGATTATATAGTGTGTTATGCTGAGAGTTGGGATAAATTGTTGAGCAGAACAGAAATTATTTATAACCTCCTGGTGCTTACAATATAATTTTTTTTTTTTTTTAATATTGTAGCCAGGGAGATATATAATTAAAATATAATAATAGTGAAGAGTGTGGTCAAAGAAAGTGCATAGTACTCTGGAAGTGAAGACAGGAAGTAAAAGTGAGTCTAAAAATTTTAAATAAGTAAATAAACAAACGCAAATCCAAAAGCAAGATGTTCAAGCTAAGGCTTGAAAAGCAAATAAACTTAGCTCATAAAGACAACTTGTAGGAGAGGTGAGAGTAGCACGAGGAAGGGAATGGAGTAAGGGAAGTGCGAGATCATTCTAGGTACTAAAAAAAGGCAGTGAAAGGGAAGGTTTATAGTGTATCCCAGGAACCTGAAGAAGTACAATGAGGCTGGAAGATAACTGAAACTGAATATGATATGAGCTAATTAGCAGTAGGAGCCCTGGTGGTGCAGTGGTTAAGAGCTTGGCTGCTAGCCAAAAGGTCGGAAGTTGGAATCCACCAGGCGCTCTTTGGAAACCCTATGGGTCAGTTCTACTCCGTCCTGTAGGGTCCCTATGAGTCAAAATCAACTGGATGGCAAGGGGTTTGGCTTTAATTAGGAGTGAGGCTAGATTGGGCAGGGCTTTATAGCCATATTAAGAAGGTTTGCCTTTATTTTAGGAGTAATGGAGAGCTACAAAAATGATTTAAACCAGGAAGTGAATTGATAATTTGGATATCTATGTGACTGAAGAATGGAGGTTGAACTGGCATGCATCAGGTATGGATATTTTTGCACAAGTGGTTTGCTATTGGCTTCTAACCGAAAGATAGTCAGTTTGAACTCACCCAGAGGCTCTGTCTCTATGGAAGAAAAGGCCTGGGGAACTGCTTCTGTAAAGACTACAGCCAAGAAAACCATATGGAGAAGTTAGAATCGACTTGACAGCAGCTAACGACAACATTGAAATCATCTAGACGAGAAAGAGATGGTAGCTTCAACTACAATGGCAATGGTGGAGATGCAAAGAATAAACTGAGTTTGAAAGACACTCAGAATGTAGAAGTTAAGCTGTTTGGTGAATGGTTGCTGTGGTGAGTGAAGAAGAATGAGTCAAAGATGACTGTCAGGTTTCTGACTTGGAGAGCCTGATGGATGGTGGTTACAATGAAACATTGCAGAAAGACTACATTTGAAATTGGGAGAAAATTGTCCCATTATTGACATATTGAATGTGAGGTATTTGTAAATCATCTAGGTAGAGAGTTCAAGCAGGCAAATATATATATATGAAGAAAAAAAAAGTTTCAGATACTGTGTTATTCACAATTGATTCAGTCATTCAACAACAATAGCAAAATTCAGAACCTACTAATCTAGGCACTGGTTTTACACTCAGGATTTGGAAGTGAATGATATGGTCAATATACTTGCTTTTTGGAGTTTTATTTGAGGATAGGACAGATAGGCCGTCAGAAAAAAATAAAATGAATTCATATGGATTCAACCTGAATTGAATTTGCTGTCTTGATTATGAAAACAAATGTGATCAGTTATTAAAATGAGATTTTCTTTAAGAACATTATCATTAAACACATTAGCAGAAAGATTTGCATACTCTTTTATCAGTATTATTTTCAAAACATTAGCAGCTATAAATTTTGGTCTGTCCCTGAAGCAACAACGATGAAACAGCTTTCTGCCATGGTGCTGCCATGCAGAAACACTATGCAAATAAGTTTAATGGTAAATTTTAGCTACAGGAAATTTTATACACCATGAGTCTACTTTTAGGGCTGGGACTGGCGGACAGAGGGCAGATGTGTAGCTTAAAGTCTTGTATTTTATCTTTATTTTTAAGCCATAAAATATTAACCTTAAGTATTTTTCATTCTGGTTGAGTAAGAAATATAGGAAATACAAGTTTCAAAAAGTTAAGGATGAAAAATATTACAAATTTAGTATATATTGCCTTCAGGGCATTCTAATTGTATATGATTAATGACAAAGCAGGGACACCACCAAAAAAGAAGTTGATTACATAAAATAAATCAGAATATTTTTCAAATTTTCATTGATATAGTTTAAGCCATTATGATTTGCAGTTTAGCATTTTAAGTCCCACTAATTGCAGAATAAGGTCATGCTTCATTTTTGACAATTAAATACAATTCTACTGGAATGGAGAAAGAACTCTAAATTGGACTCAGAGGAGAAATCTTCTTTAAAGGTCACCCTTATTAAATAGCATGACAATTTGATTATGCCATTCATGCTCAGTGTCCCTGGACTATTCCCCGCACTGCAGCTGAAGCGATCCTATTAAAATGAAAGCAAGATCAGATTACTCCTCTATTCAGCCCTTGCATTGCCACCATATTTCCCTCTGAATAAAAACCAAACTCGTTATGATAGCCTACTAGATCTTACAGGATCTGTTCCCCCATCACCACCTCGCTGACATCATCATATCCAGAAATTCTTCCCCTTGCCCACTCTACTGTCAACAGGCTGGCCTCCTTGCTCTCTCAAGCATGGCGAGCTTACCCCTGCCTTAAGAACTTTTGAACTGGCTGTTTTGTCTCGTAGAAATGCTGTCTCCTCCCAGATAGCTACATGGCTAACTCCCTCTCTTTCTTCAAGTCTCTGTTCAAATCAGGGCTTGGAATCACTTGTTCTGTTTTGACCTCCTGTGGGGAATGTGCATTTCTAACTAGTTCCCAGGCAATACTAATGCTGCTGGTTAGGGACCAATTCTGAGAACCACTAGTGAAGCAGTGGTTCTCAAAAGTCATTATACATAAGAATCACCTAGGGATCTTGTTGAAATGTAGATTCAGATTCAGTATATCTGGGGTGGAAATACAAATTATCAGTAGGAGATCAGGCTGGAATGAACTGGTTCAAAGCCCTGGTTCAAATTTTATTTTCTCCTTGATACTTTCCCCGATCACTGTATTTAAAATTAAAGGCATGCTACTGGTACTACTGATCCACTTTACTCTCCTTTAGTTCACCTTTTTTTTCTTTCTTTCCCCATAGCATTTATCAGTTTTTAATGTACTAAAATTTTAAAATATCAGTATAATTCATAAGTCTCTATCCAGCCTGAACAGCAAAAGAAGGAGGGGAGAAGACACGAATCGCCAATATCAAGAATAAAATATGGAACATTAGAAAAATAATAAGGGAATATTATATACATTTCTATGCCTATAAGTTTGACAACTTAGATGAAATGAACAAATCCCTCTAAAAATACAAATTACTGAAACACACTTAAGATCAAGTAGATAACCTAATATTGGGGAAGCAAAGTGACTACTAGCAATGTTGACACTGAAAACATTAATTGATGGTAAGTATAGGGATAACAGAGCTAAGGGTGGGAGAACAGGATTTTGAATGTATGATTTCGGTAGACCAATAAATCCTTCAAGCCATGTAGAACTTGAAGGAGAAATGATGGCAATTAAAAAATATATACAAAATTCTTAATGTGTGTGGCAGAATACATGGCAGTATTTGAATTGGAATTTTGTAATGCAGATAATTATTGGGATGCACATGTCAATGTTTTTAGCACATACAAGCAGGGAGGGAATGTGAGGGACGACCTCCACACAAGGCATAAGACTCGAAAGACATTTACAAGGATCCTTACAGCATGATTATTAGAAGCACATTTTGTAAAATCACACCTAGGTGGAGCACAGTACTATGAAAATAATATATTTATTCTGGGAGAAATATTAACTTCCCTGGAGACTGGAAGTGTATCTCCAGACTTTTGCTGTTAGAAAAATAATTTGGAAGGAGAAGGAGATAGAAAAGGCTGTAGATTTATTTAGGGAATAAACACTGGGATTGGATGCTGAAAACTCCATCTGACTGCAGGTTATGCAGGTGAAAATCAGCCCCCTTAAGTCAGGTCACTAAAGCCAAGATATTGAGGAATGGACAGCACCTATGTCAGAAGGCTTCATGTGAGTTAAGCCTAGAGTTCTGATTGGAGACTACACCCACTAATTAGTTTCCAACATGAGGGATTTGGTCACAAGTGAGGCAAATGTAGATATCCATACACTCACTATCTGTTCCCCATGTTGTCTTGTCAGTTTGTCATACTGTGGTGGCTTGCGTGTTGCTGTGATACTGTAAGCTTTGCCACTGGTATTTCAAATACCAGCAGGATGGCCCTTGGTGGACAGGTTTCAGCTGAGCTTCCAGACTAAGACAGACTAGGAAGAAGGACCAGGAAGTCTACTTCTGAAAAAATTGGCCAGTGAAAATATTATGAATAGCAGCAGAACCAGGTATCAGGACTTGAAGAAAAACACTTAAATTTGTCTCCCAGAAAATAAAGATGTAAAATAATAGTGTGGCTGAAAGAGTGTTACTGAAGCCTTATGGTCAAAAAATGTTCAGTACACATGACATTTAGCTAACTTAAACATTCAGGGAACCTCAAAGAAGGAATCAGAGTAGGCCAGATGATGTTTCTGTCTGGTTGTAGAAAG
Organism: Elephas maximus indicus; assembly: GCF_024166365.1. NCBI lineage: Eukaryota > Metazoa > Chordata > Mammalia > Proboscidea > Elephantidae > Elephas > Elephas maximus. Next base: position 51,076,428 of record NC_064842.1, on the reverse strand, counting down.
TCAGGGCTGGATCTTCTTTCTAAGGATGAAAAAAGTGGCCAAAATGCAGCCTGGGAATTTAGCCCAATCTCTGTGTTTTTGCTGCTGTTGTTACCATTCTAACAAAAGTTCCACTTTCCCCAGTCACTCAGAATCCCCAGCAATTACTTAAATGGAGGAAGTTGAGGGAAGGGTCCAAGACCTAGTGGAGGAGTTAGAAATTTGCCCATATCTATTCGACCAAGCCAAGCTGCTAGCAGTCTATCCAAAATGCTCTGAGGACAGCATAATTGGGCCACAAGTCTGAGGGCATATATAAATAGCAAGTTTTACCCTCTCCTTGCCCTCTTTAAGGGAATAATTTGAGTAGAAAACAAGTAAGGGAATGATTCACCCTCCCCCCGCTGCCACTCAGGGAATATGCAATGTAATTGGGGAAAAAAGCACACAGACACACACATGCACACAGACACACACGCACACACACGCACACACACACACACACGTCCAGGGAACTAGGAAAGAAAACCCGGCCTGGTGAGGCTACTCCCCATAAGAAAAAGAGTAGAAACAGGGTAACAGGAAAGCTCCACATAGCTGAGGAATGTCAGGAAATAGGTTTGTGTCAAGATCAAGTGGAATTCTAAGGGACATCTGGGCTTCAGAAATATGAAATGTGAACTATACTCATGCAGAAAGATATGTGGAGGCTGACTAAGTTGACAAGAAGACAGACTTTGGGCAGCTATTAAGAGAATCTAAATTTCAGATTGAAGAAATGCTTATAAAAAGTAAGGAAGCTAAAAAGCAAGGAGTGTCTTTAAGAAAGTCAGGTTGTTTATTTTGTTTGCACAATTTACCAGAGTTGGATACACACACACACACACACACAAACACACACTGGCATATATGAGGGCTCGGCGAATGAGAGATTTAGAGATAGCTCTGTACTAGGCTTCTATATTCCCATGGAACGGAGCCTATTTTTCATTCACTGAGGCATTCATGTAAAAAATCCTAAATCTTTGAGCATATTTTTCCCAAGTACATGAAGAAGCCTAACGATAGGTATTTTGTCAGATATGTTAGCCAGGAAACAATAGGGATGTGAGAAGGGGAGAAAGAAGGTTTACAGTAAGTCCCCATGTTATGAACATCAGACTTCCGGGCCAACTTTTACTTGCCCTTTAATGTTGTATACATTTTCCCTCACCTAGAAATGATTGACCCAATCCCTACTCACAACACATTTCACATCGCAATCAACTTCTCTTGCTGCATGTGCAGCTTTTAAATCATCAGGAAGGCTTTGACCTTTTTCTTGCGCTAAAGAAAGGCTAAGTAGGAACCATATGCGCCCGCTCAGATTTACCTACAAATTAGACACACTTAGGAACAGATCTCGTTGGCTAACCCAGGGACTGCTGAATCAATACAATATTCTAATAAAGACACAACTAAAAGAATTCAAGCAGGCATAGTTTACTGATTATCTACTACCTTTTTATTTTATTTTTTATTTTGAGACTTATCCCCAAAAATGTATAGAACATTTATATTCCAAAATATCCTCCCAAGGAAGCTATTTGATCCAGCAAAAATATACTTTACTTTTGTTCCATAATTTATATAAACTGGGATGATAACAAGTCAATATATGAAGATAATTAAATGCCTTAATTTTGTTTTTGAGTGAAAAACCAAAAACTTACCCCATGATTTATATATACTAATTTAACTTACTCCATGATTAATATATACTAATCTTCTATATCTTTTCTTTCTTTCCTGTCTTTTCAGTGACCTCTTGCTTTCTTCATGGTTGATGTCCTTGATGTCATTCCACAACTTCTCTGGTCTTCAGTCACTAGTGTTCAATGCATCAAATCTATTCTTCAGATGGTCTCTAAATTCAGGTGGGGAAGAGGACGTGGAACCAGGGATATCATTGCTGATATCAGATGGATCCTGGCCGAAAGCAGAGACTACCAGAAGGATGTTTACATGTGTTTTATTGACTATGCAAAAGCATTCGACTGTGTGGATCATAACAAACTATGGATAACACTGCGAAGAATGGGAATTCCAGAACACTTCATTGTGCTCATGAGGAACCTTTACATAGATCAAGAGTCAGCTGTTCGAACAGAACAAGGGGATACTGATTGGTTTAAAGTCAGGAAGGGTGTGCTTCAGGGTTGTATTCTTTCACCATACCTATTGAATCTGTATGCTGGGCAAATAATACGAGAAGCTGGACTATATGAAGAAGAATGGGGCATCAGGATTGGAGGAAGACTCATTAACAACCTGCCTTATGCAGATGACACAACCTTGCTTGCTGAAAGTGAAGAGGACTTGAAGCACTTACTAATGAAGATCAAAGACCACAGCCTTCAGTATGGGTTACACCTCAACATAAAGAAAACAAAAATCCTCACAACTGGACCAAGGAGTGACATCATGATAAATGGAGAAAAGATTGAAGTTGTCAAGGATTTCATTTTACTTGGATCCACAATCAACAGCCACGGAAGCAGCAGTCAAGAAATCAAAAGACACATTGCATTGGGCAAATCTGCTGCAAAGGACCTCTTCAAAGTGTTGAAGAGCAAAGATGTCACCTTGAAGACTAAGGTGCGCCTGACCCAAGCCACGGTGTTTTCAATCACATCATATGCATGTGAAAGCTAGACAATGAATAAGGAAGACCGAAGAAGAGTTGACGCCTTTGAAATGTGGTGTTGGCAAAGAATATTGACTATACCATGGACTGCGAAAAGAATGAACAAATCTGTCTTGGAAGAAGTACAGCCAGAATGATCTTTAGAGGCAAGGATGGCGAGACTGTGTCTTACATACTTTGGACATGTTGTCAGGAGGGATGAATCCCTGGAGAAGGATATCATGCTTGGCAAAGTACAGGGTCAGCGGAAAAGAGGAAGACCCTCAACGAGGTGGATTGACGCAGTGGCTGCAACAATGAGCTCAAGCATAACAACGATTTTAAGGATGGCTCAGGACCGAGCAGTGGTTCGTTCTGTTGTGCATAGTGTCACTATGTGCCGGAACCAACTCGAGGACACCTAACAAGAAGAACAACAATCTTCTATATAATATCTCATATTATCACCTTTTTTTTTTTTCACAGACGTTCCTTGGATTAGAAAGATTTTAAATTTTATTGATTGAGGAGTCCCTGGGTGGTGCAGACAGTCAACATGTTGGGCTACTAACCAAAAGGTTGGAGGTTCAAGTTCATGCAGAAGCACCGCAGAAGAAAGGACTGGCAATCTACTTCTGAATAATCAGTCATCGAGAATCCTATTGAGCACTCATGGGGTCACTATAAGTTGAAATCGGCTCTAGGGCAACTGTTGTTGTGGCTTTTTTTTTTTTTGGTAAATTTGATTAAATTTCTTGCAGTTTTATTTACAGATGTTTAAATTTTATACACACAATTGACTTTTTTTTTAATTTCAGTAATTATGCACCATGAAAATAGAAATAATATATTCTTTGAGCTGATGTTGTATATAAGAGCTTATCACTAATTTGGGTAGTTTTAGAAATTTAAAATGAATAAAATCAAAGTCTTCATTCATAATACTATGTTGAAATTAAGCAGAAGTATATATCACAAAACAAAAACACCTAACAAAATTGAAGTACTCAATTTGAGTCACCAATATCAAAACTCTAATAATAGGCAGATTGGCTGTCAAGAATATAAACACATCTTCTAATCATTTTGTCATATAATGTCAGATAATGACTGTGTTTTATTGGGCTGTTTTGGCCTATTTCCACCAAGCACCGTCTTCTCCAGTTTAGCGCTTGTTACCTTGAGCTGTCTGCGTGGCACTTTCCGAGTAGCTCAGCCCTTTCTCATCTGTCATCCCAGTTCTCAATGTATCACATTCCTTGGCAATCCTGCTTGTGTTGAATGATTCTCCTTTCAAAGCAAAAATGCCACTATGGTGTTATATTTAAGGAAAGACAGAGGAGTACATTTAAAAAGCCAAACATTAAGAATGTTAGGTGACTATCAACTATTACATATACATACATGAAGAATTAGTGTTCCATTCACAGACATACATTTAAGGATTTGTCTGATAGGAGGTGATTTTTAAATTCTGTTTTCAAGTTTTGTAGTTAATGGCATGTGTGAAATCAGTGAGTGCTTTTATATTTCGAATTTCACTACTCTAGGAAAAATTATTAGAAGTTTTCAATATTTTAAAATCCAATTTTTTAGCACTTTTCATTTGGTGCTAATTCTTAATTTGGTGTTGTCTTCTGGAACCAAGTTGCATCATCTTATTGATTTTGATAGATTCTAATAAAAAATGCAAGTGGGAAATTTTATTGTTAATTACAGTTATGGGATAATTTGATCATATATTGGTCTCATTTTTACTATGCAAAAAAGATAATAAATAAAGAAAAATACAAAGTGCTATATTATATAAAAAACTGTGTATATATATATATAGGTGTTTGGTATAAAAGCATTTTATTTGTAATATGGAAACCCTAGTGGCATAGTGGTTAAGTGCTACAGTTGCTAACCAAAACATCCGCAGTTCTAATCTACCAGGTGCTACTTGGAAATTCTGTGGAACAGTTCTACTCTGTCCTATAGGGTCGCTATAAGTTGGAATCCACTCAGTGGCAATGGGTTTGGTCTGTTTTTTGTATAGGATCGCTATGAGTTGGAATCAACTGGATGAAAACAGGTTTGGTAGCACAATGGCTAAGTGCTCAATTGCTAACTGAAAGGTCAACCGTTCAATCCACCAGCTGCTCTGAGGGAAAAAAGACCTGGAGATCTGCTCCCATAAAGATTACAGACTAGGAAACACTATGGGTAGTTCTACTCTGTCCTATAGGGTTGCTATGAGTCAGAATTGACTCCATGGCACACAACATAGATTTATATACACATGATAGATAGATTCACGTGATAAAGATATATATAGTAGAGGGAATATCAAGTTCTGTAGAACACAAAAGCAAATATATTTATTGATCTATGGATGAATAAAAGGAGCCCTGGTGGCAGCGGTTAACCACCCGGCTGCTAACTGAAAAGTCAGTGATTCAAACCCACCAGCCACTCTGAGGAAGAAAGATGTGACAACCTGCTTCCATTTAATCCGTTACTGTGGAGTCGATTCTGACTCATAGTGACACTACAGGACAGAGTAGAACTGCCCTACTAGGTTTCTAAGGCTGTTCTCTTTACCAAAGCAGACAGCCACAATTTTTTCCCATGGAGCACTGGTGGGTTTGAACCCCTGACCCTTGGGTTAGCAGTGGAACACTTAAATACTGCTCCACCGGGGCTGGAAATTCTATAATGCAGGATACCCTGTCCTATAGGGTCACTATGAATCAGAATTGACTAGTTGGTAAAGTGTTTTGGTTATGAATGAATAAAGGTCTGATTTTGGTTTACAGTCATCAGTATTGAAATATTTTTTACCCCTCAGTCACACAAATGGATGTTTCTTGACTAATATATCCTGGGAATCTTAGTGATATTATCTTTTCCTTTGTTGAAAATTGATATATTTTAGAATTTATCTGTCTTTCTAATTATTATGACACTTAATAAGTAATGAACTTTATTTAGAAGTTCAAGGTTTACAGTACACCTTAAAGACTTGATCAATTTTCCTTTTGTGTTTTGGTCTTATCTCTTTATGCACTACTATCATGTGAAAGAATGACTCCAGTTTTGGTAATATTGATGCCACTGTGGTTTAGCAACCTCAGTAGAGAAAAATCACCAGTCCCAGTGATATAAATATTTGCATAGGAGATATTACATGATTCCATGTAAAGTATCTAATTCACAATACCAAATAAAATGAAACTTGTTTATAGTCTACACACAAAAAATCCAACAATATATTTTGTCGTGTATTAGATCAATGACCACAGAGTTCCATTCCTCTTCAGTCATTTGGTTGACTAGTTGACAAGGACCTTCCTCCAGAGCCAACAGAGAGAGAAAGCCTTCCCCTGGAGCTGGTACCCTGAATTCATACTTTTAGTCTAGTATACTGTGAGAGAATAAACCTCTGTTTCTTGAAAGCATCCACTTGTGGTGTTTCTGTTATAGCACCACTAGATGACTAAGACAGAATTTGGTCCCGGGAGTGGAGTGCTGCTCTAATAAAAAAATATATATATATATTTATTTTTTATTTTTATTACAGATTCCTAAAATGTAGATGCGGTTGCTTGAAGAGACTGTTTGTGGAATTATGGCTGTCAGGCAATTCTGGTGTGGACTCAGAAGGGAGCGAGGAGTGAAACGGCAGCAGCAGAACCAGGAGACCAGCTTGAGACAGAGCTGGAGCCAACCCACAGAGTGAGACAGCTGAGTACCTTTGCACAGGAGGCTTCCTGGCGGAGTGGGGTACCTCTGGGCACTTTTTGGTGGATCTAGGTTTGTCGAGCCACAGAGCAAGAGAGCTGTCTTCCAGCCAAAGCTTACTAGCAGAGTGGGGTACCTCCAGACACTTATCAGTGGAGCTGAAGCACTTTGAAACACTTGCCCAAGCAGAGCAGATGCTTTGGGCAGACAAGGGTGGTGAGGTCTGAGGGGCCAAGAGGCCCAGAAACCTGAAACCAGAAGTTGAAGAGACAAGGAACACAGGGAGCAGAGCTGCCTCAGTCTCAAAGAGTATGGTCATGACTTCTGGGGTCTCAAAGGGTGGGGTCACCACTCAGATGGTCTAGAAGAATGGGGCCAGAAGCCCAAAGCCAAAGGAGCAGAGTTACTATTCCAGTGGCCCTTGAAGACGGAGCTGAACCCCAGGGCTGAGAGAGCTCCACCCAGAATCTGGAGAGTGTGGCCAACACCCAGAGCCTGGAGGGCAGGGCCATTGTGTAAATGGTCTCAGAGAACAGAGGATTATTTTCAAGCCTTGAGGGCTAATGTAACGTGTTCTGCTGACTTGCTTGGTGCCTGTTATCCTTTCTTTCCCTCCAGTTTCTTCCTTTTGTAATGGAAATGTCTAGCTTGTGCCGCTGTCGCTTTGGAAGCAGACAACTTGTATTCTAGATTTCACAGATGAATAGAAATTTTTGGATTTTAGGCTAGTAGTTAAATTAAGACTTTTGCTATAATATGAAGGGTTGAATATGTTTTACTTGTGGCAAGGACATGAATTTTGGAGAACCAAAGTGTGGATTGTCATGGATTGAATTGTGTTCTGCAACACTATCTGACAACTTGGCTATGCCATGGTTCCCAGTATTGTGTGATTGCCCACCATTTTGTCATCTTACGAGATTTTCCAACGTTTTGTAAATCCTATCTCTCTGACGTTAATGGGATGAGATTAGTGGCAGTATGTTAATGTGCAGGACTCAATCTGCAAGATTAAGTTGTATTTTAAAGCAATCTCTTTTGAGATATAAAAGAGAGAAGCAAGCAGAGAGGCATCATACTACCCAGAAAGAAGCACCAGGAGCATAGTGCATCCTTTGTACCTAGGGTCCATGTGCCAAGAATATCCTTGACCAGGGGAAGATTGATGAAGATTAATTGATGACCAGGGGAAGATCTTCCTCCAGAGCTAACACAGAGAGAAAAATCCTTTCCCAGGATTCTGACTTCTGCCTTCTAGACTGAGAAAATAAACTTGTTTGTTGAAGTCATCCACTTGTGGTATTTCTATTACAGCAGCACTAGATGACTAAGACAGTAGTATAGCTAAATAGGTTGTCAGGTAATTTTGTCCATTTTGCAGAACCACACACTTACCACATTAGGGGTACATGTTACACAGGGAATTCTTCAGCACCCGAGTCTTAGCCAATCATGGTTTTTATCAGTTTATAGGGATGCTCCTTTCCTTGTGAGTATACCCAGCAAAACTGGGAATGAAAGTCACATAATAACCTATTTTATATCTCTTTTACTTACTCTTATGTCCCCAAAGTCTAGTACAAAGTCAGAAAAATTTACAGGTGCAATTCGGCAAATGAATGAATGAATCAGTAGGTTTCATTTTTAGTTTATTGTCACCTGACCAGCGATCAAAATACTTTAACATTTTTCTGGATTATTATCTACTGTAATATTTCCATTTGTTTTCTCATATTCTCTCAGAGGGATTACTTCTCAGATCAACCACTTTTACTTAGTCTTAGTAAGTTTCCTCTTATTTTAAAGTTCCCTTCTTTTTACTAGTGTCCATTTTCTACCCACTTGACCCCAGCAGTTTTTTAATACTTGTTAAGATTAATAAATAAATGTAACTTAGAAGCTTCAATTTTTAAGTGGACCAGTACATTTTAAAACAACCAATTTATTACAAATAAATCACATTGTTGTTTTATATATAAGCAGGATGCTAAAATAAATCCACTTTTAATTTTTAATATTACAAAGCTTTTTAAAATACAATGTTTTTGACAAGTTCAATCTAGTTGAACTGAGAATATTATTGATTATTATGATTGAATTAGCCAGTGTACCATATGAAATTGAAGTTTGATGAGAAATTGTTGCAACTGTATAACTACTGCTGTCAAAGTTTATATAAATATTATCATTTTTCGCTTTTAACCTCTATTTCTTTCTGTCTCAAAAACTCTTCCCTACAATTTTTTCTTTCTTTAGTAAAATATAAATTCTGAAAGATTTTAAAAATAACTTCTTAGAGGCTGTAGAATGTGGTGAGGAAGGTGGATTATGGGGTCTCAGCAATGCAATAGAGAAATTGATAAGCCAAAAAGCTTAGATGATAGGAAATAGCTATCAATCCTGACCTATTTTTCAGGCCTCCCCCCACCCAATTTTTTTGAAAAGATTAACCTAAGTATACAAACGAATGACGTATCAACATAATAATTTATTACGATGCAAGATAACTAGAATGCATTGACACCTACTAAAGAGCAAATGCTCCTATAATTCCTGAGGAAAACACCCAGACCCAGCAAGCACTAAGAAGAGATGACAGTATAGTTTGTCATCACAAGAATGTTGCTGTATTCTGTTCATTACACCTTCCTCTCTCTTATTGAACAGAACTAGATGATCTTTATTTCATTTACTTTAATAAAAAAGCTCTTCTAAAATGCTTCTGGTTAATATTTGGCTTGAATGGAACACTTTATTAAAAATGCTAGATGTTTCCACTTAACATAGCCTGAATGGCTGAAAGGGAAATAATGGTACAAGAGTAAAATGGCTTAATAAATCAGAAGACACCCTGTTCCTTCTGAACATTTCCAAGGTTAGTTTTATCCTAATAGAATTGCTGAGCTGTCAACTGATCGACTGTGGATATGCCTGTGTCTTGCCAAAAATAATGAGAAATAACCCTTTGAGTCTTCTCTAAAAGCTTTTTCTTTTTCTGCACAAGTTTTTGCGTGCATTGAAAAATCTTTTCCCTTCCATAAAGTTTCAATTGATTAAAAATAAAAAGAACTTAGCTGGTTTATATTGTGAAGTGGCATGAACAACAGATCATTATGGCAAATATCATTTTCAGGATCGTCTTTAAATTGTAATGCAGGAAAAGCACTTGATTAGAATCTCCAGCTCAATCAGGAAAAATATGATGTTACTATGATTTGAAAGATGAGAAAACTATGTAATTTGAAGTACAAAACAATCTTTTATTGCATCACCAATAATTAGAGACCTCAAAAGCATCTCCATCTTCTCTGTAAGATTAGAGAGAGGAAGAAAGGGAGAGAAAATGAGAGAGAGACTTCTTCTTAGGCCTCGTCTATGTACTCCAGAGAGCCCTGGTGGCACACTGCTTAAGCATTGGCCATTAACCAATAGTTCAGCAGTTTGAATCCACCGGCCGCTCCTTGGAAACCCTATGGAGCAGTTCTACTCTGTCTTATAGGATTGCTGGCAATGGCTTTTTTTTTTTTTTTTTAAACACACTCCAGACTACCAGTTACACTTTCACAGAAAACAGGAATTTTGAAATCCCTTCAGATACTTACAGTGACAGTTACATAACAACTTTCACTTAATCCCAGGAAAAGATAGTCTCTAAAGAAGATAAGAAACCCAGGTTGTACCATGTTGTATCACCCAGGAAGACGACACAACAGAAAGGTATTTCAATCAGTTTTGAAATTAGTTCTGCACAAAGCAGGCATCGAAAGTACCTATATTGTCAGCTCTTAGGTGGAGGTCCTAGGAGTGCCCTTTTGGGCTAAGTGGCCCCACCCCTGGCAAATTGGGTTCTCAAGACTTGTTGAACATACTCCTATATTAAGACATCTTAGCTGAAATTACCTACATAAACTTCTGTAGGCAGAAACCAAGTTTTATTAATGATAGAACCCAGTGCTAGCACATGATAAGCGTTCCATAAATGTTTGTTGAACCCCTGTTGAGTATGCATTTCAAGTTACCAGCAACCAAAATTCAAGTTTTTCTTAGTCTAAACCAGATTATTTGCTCCTCTGCTAATCATTAAAGGAGACCTGTCGGCGCCGTGGTTAAAGCACTCAGCTGTTAACCTAAAAGTCAGTGGTTCAAACCAACCAGCCGCTCCGTGAGAGAAAGATGCGCCAGTCTGCTTCTGTAAAAATTTACAGACTTGGAAACCCTTTGGGACAGTTCTATTCTGTCCTACAGGATCGCTATGAGTTGGCATCCACTCGACAGCAATGGGTTACTAACCAACAGCCATACGTAGAGGAGTTAAGACTCCCAATGCATTAAAGACAATTGTTGTAGATTTAACTCTTCCACAAATCCACACAATTAGAGCACATTCGCACAGGACTAAGATAATTTTATTAACTAGGGTAAATCATTTAGAAGTCATCCCTAGAGAAGGACATCATGCTTGGCAAGGTAGATTGCCAGCAAGAGAGAGGAAGATCCTTGACAAGATGGATTGACCCAGTGGCTGCAACAATGGGCTCAAACATAACAATGATTGTGAGGATGGCACACGACCAGGCAGTGTTTCATTCTGTTGTACATAGGGTGCTGTGAGTCGGAACTGACTTGACAGGCACCTAAGAACGACAGTCAATATTTCATTTGGATATATAGCCTGTTGCTGTTCAAGTACGAATAAAGAAGATTCAGAGCTTTAATCTAGGCAGAACACAAGGACATCTTTTAATCTCCCTTTTTAAAGGTCAGTGTAATTGTTTTACTGTAAATTAAAAATCAGATTGTCTTAAGAGAAACTCAGAGAAAAGAATGCATTTAATATACAAGTCAAAAATCAAGGAAGCAAACACATACACATGGGTGCATACATATATATCCTGAAGAACTTTCAAAGTACCTACTGCAATCTTTATTTCTATGGCTTAAGAAAAAAGAATGACTATGCAAAGGCATTCGACAGTGTGGATCATAGCAAATTATGGATAACACTACGAAGAATGGGAAATCCAGAACACTTCATTGTGCTCGTGAGGAATCTTTAAGTAGATCAAGAGGCAGTTGTTTGGATAGAACAAGGGGATACTGATTGGTTTAAAGTCAGGAAAGGTGTGCTTCAGGGTTGTATTCTTTCACCATACCTACTTAATCTGTATGCTGAGCAAATAATCCGAGAAGCTGGACTATATGAAGAAGAACAGGGCATCAGGATTGGAGGAAGACTCATTAACAACCTACGTTATGCAGATGACACAACCTTGCTTGCTGAAAGTGAAGAGGACTGAAGCACTTGCTAATAAAGATCAAAGACCACAGCCTTCAGTATGGATTACACCTCAACATAAAGAAAACAAAAATCCTCACAACTGGACCAAGGAGTAACATCATGACAAATGGAGAAAAGATTGAAGTTGTCAAGGATTTCATTTTACTTGGATCCACAATCAACAGCCATGGCAACGGCAGTCCAGAAATCAAAAGACGCATTGCATTGGGTAAATCTTCTGCAAAGTACCTCTTAAAAGTGTTGAAGAGCAAAGATGTCACCTTGAAGACTAAGGTGCACCTGACTCAAGCCATGGTATTTTCAAGTACATCATATGCATGTGAAAGATGAACAATGAATAAGGAAGACCAAAGAAGAGTTGATGCCTTTGAATTGTGGTGTTGGCAAAGAATACTGAATTTACCATGGGCTGTCTTGGAAGAAGTACAGCCAGAATGCTCCTTAGAAGCAAGGATGGCGAGACTGCGTCTTACATACTTTGGACATGTTGTCAGGAGGGATCAGTCCCTGGAGAAGGGTATCATGCTTGGCAAAGTACAGGGTCAGTGGAAGAGAGGAAGCCCGTCAACGAGGTGGATGGACACAGTGGCTACAACAATGAGCTCAAGCATAACAGCGATTGTGAGGATGGCTCAAGACTGGGCAGTGTTTCGTTCTGTTGTGCATAGGGTCGCTATGAGTCGGAACCGACTCAATGGCACCTAACAACAACAACAACAGCATCACCTTTTTTTTTTCTTTTGTGACCCAGGAAGAACTTAAAAGAATGAATGAAATGGGACAGTCCAAATAGGTCTTCCCTTTTCATTTACTTTTATTACTCATGCCATTCTTAGGGATATCTCACTTTCATTCTGATCTTTGATGGCACAGTATCTATCTGTATTACTAAATCAAGCTTCTGTGGTTTCATCTTTGCATTAAAAAAAATACAAATACAAAAAGCTTTCTATCATGTAGAGTCATATAAGAGTGAGAAATGGAAGTGAAAAGCTGGGGAAATATATTCACTTTCTACAAATACAGGAGTGCAATAAATTCCTGTATTCTACAAAAAAAAATGGAGGTTAAATGCTATAACGGTTGATTTAAAAAAAAAAAAAATTGTTGCCATCGAGTTGATTCTCACTCATAGTGACCCTACAGGATAGAGTAGAATTGCCCCATAGGGTTTCCAAGGAGTGCCTGATGGATTTGAACTGCTAACCTTTTTGGTTAGGAGACATAGCTCATAACCTGCACCACAGTTGATAAGTACTTGCAAATACAAGAGCAAAAACTAAAATGATTGTAAAAGAGATCACGTCATTTGTTTCTACAATAATATATATGCATCTCATTTAAAATAGTGGATATGTGATATTATACCTTATTAATATAATTTTATTATTTTTATACTTACCTAATTTTTCTCTTGTAGTATAGCAAAATGACTTAATACTCATTTAACACAACTAACCCTTTTTGGAACAAAACAGGTTTGTATTAGTCAATTAAATATTAATGTTACTATAAAAATAAAAACAATATTTGAAAAATTAAAACAAATTAGAAAGACGTAATATCACCCAAATCCAGTCACTCAAATGAAATATTGCATTAACGTTTTTGTGAATTGGTTCCATGCAGTGCTATAAACAGAGTCCCTGGTGGCACAAGTGGTTTGCTACTAACCTTAAAGTTGGTAGTTGGAACACACTCTGTGACTCCACAAAGGTCAATCTGCTTCTGTAAAGATTACAGCCAAGAAAACCCTATGGAGTTGCTCTACTCTGTAACACATGGGGTTGCCATGAGTCATAATTCACTACATGGCAACCAGTTTGGTTTGGTTTTGGTTAATGCTGTAAACAGGGTTCCTTAGTGTTACAAGTGATTAACTCGCTCAGCTGCTAACTGAATGGCTGTAGGTTCACGTCCAGCCAGAGGCATCTGGGAAGAAAGGCCTTGCAATCTACTTCCAAAAAATCAGTCACTGAAAACCTTATGGCTCACAGTTCTAGTCTGACACACATAGAGGAATAGACTCTTTGGCAACAGGTTAGTGCTATAACTCTATCACCCTGTCAATACTAGATATATATTTTCATCTTTACAATTTTGCTAGGTAAAATAATATCATTGTGTCTGTATGTGTATATTTTATATATATAAAATATATGTGTGTACACGTATATGCATATATACATATACAAGTATATATTATATATATTATAAATATATAATATATATAAATATATGTAACTGTCTTAGTTATCTAGTGCTGCTATAACAGAAATACCACAAGTGGATGGCTTTAACAAAGAAAAATTTATTCTCTCACAGTCTAGTAGTCTAGAAATCTGAATTCAGGGTGCCAGCTCCAAGGGATGGCTTTCTTTCTGTGTTGGCTCTGGAGGAAGGTCCTTGTCATCAGTCTTCCCTTGGTCTGGGAGCATCTCAATGCAGGAACCTCAGGTCCAAAGGATGCACTCTGCTCCAAGATGCTTTCTTGTAGGTATGAGGTTCCCAACTCTCTGCTTGCTTCCCTTTCCTTTTATCTCTTGAGAGATAAAAGGTGATACCGACCACATCCCAGGGAAACTCCCTTTACATTGGATCAGGGATGTGACCTGGTAAGGGTGTTACAATCCCACCTAATCCTCTTCAACATAAAATTACAATCACAAAATGGAAGACTACCACACAATACTAGGAATCATGGCCTAATCAAATTGACACATATTTTGGGGGGACATAATTCAATCCATGACAATAACCTAGCAACCTAACAAATGGTCATGTTCTTGATTATTTAGCAAAATTTTAAGTATTTTACTTATTGGCTTATATGAATTCTTGAAATATTACATCTGTAAAATCTTTGTCGTATGTCCTAAAAATATAGCTAAAGCCTCATATTTACTCAAGTTACGATGATTTTAATTTTGTTATTTTTGTGGTCATGTTTTCTCTCTTAATAAAAAACTGTATTATGTTAAACTAGACATAACATAAAATTTGCCATTTTGACAATTTTAAATGTAGAATTCAATGACATTAATTGCATTCACAATGTTTTACAATCAACGCCACTATTTCTAATATTTTTTCATCACCCCAGACAGAAACTCAATACTCATTAAGCAATAACTCCCCATTTCCCTCTTCTCCAGACCCTGGTAACCACTAATCTACTTTGGCCTCTTTGAATTTGCCTATTCTAGATATTTCACATAAGTGAGATCATGCAAATATTTGTCCTGTGGTTATAGTTTCAACATACAGAAATTCTTAAATATTATCCACGTCAAACAATACATTGCATAATCTATGCAGTTGAGATTCTGAAGGTCTCATCAGTGTGCTAGTGTTCTTCAGAATGATTCTGAAAAGTTACTATCCATTGTCGAGAAAAGATCTCAATGCCAATATTGCCAAAACCAGCACAGAAAATATGTGTTACTACACTGCTCTGGTGGCACAGTGGTGAAGCACTTGGCTGCTAACTAAAAGGTTGGCGATTCAAACCCATCAGCTGCTCTGCAGGAGAAAGTTGCGGCAGTCTGCGTCCTTAAAAAGATTTACAGCGTTGTTTCACTCTGTCCTATAGGGTCACTATGAATCGGAATCAACTTACAGCAATGGGTACATAGTAAACAAAGTGAAATTATCTCTACAATGAGGCTGACATCATATGGCTCAGTCTAGAGCAGTATGGTGTTTCATTGTGAAAATGACAGTTATAAGGGTTGTGTCTCCCCTCCATCTTGGCTTGGTGGAGTTAAGAGTTGATTTTATTTAGTTCCACATTGACCTGAGGCAGCTCCCTTCCCTTATTCCTCCAGCGCTTTATCAGTATCTAGGGCTTTCTGTCCCTGGAGACCAAAAGTATATTCTGAGTTATTTAAAGAGGTATTCTTTACGTGGAGGAAGTCAGCTGGGGCTGAGAAAAGTCTTGGGAACATCGTGGTGTTCCTTTTCCTGGTAAATGTATGAGCAGTTTGCCTCACCAGATGGCAAAACAAAGGCCACCAGGCACTGATGTTAAGAGCTCTACCTATCACTGACAAAGGACTGCTGATCCCCCAGTTTCTCCATCTCATCCTTCTGCACCTGCCTTTCCTTTTTTACCCAGCTCTTGAAGTATTTTATCTGTACTACAGGATAAAACTTAAGTCTGCATGACAATTTATACTTCAAAATAGTATCTTGCCACGATTCAAATAAGAGAATTTATTAAAAAAAAAATGTTTAGAAAATCTGAAATAGTGCTTTGGAGGGCATGAAGCTGAGGCCAAGAAGATTCTCCAATACTTTAATTGCTGTGAAGGGCATCTGAGAAACTAAAATTTCCTCTGGGGTTTTTAACTCAGAGTCCTATTATCGGACTATTTTCTACGGGTAATTTTCCTTTAAATAAATTTTGTTTCCGATAATTTTGGTCCATAGACACTTACAAAATTGTTGGGTAAGCTACGACTATTCCATATTTCAGATACTCTTACACTTTTTACTGATGGAGAGGCTTCTGAGAACAAAAGAAATACTCCACAATATAGATTATCCAGGAGAAGGCTGCACTGATTTGGGTGTTTATTTGTAAATGTTTTCTTTGATTAGTCTACGTCCTGTTGCTAGCTTCAGATTTATACTTTTATTCAGACAAAATAGTGCAACTAAAAAAAAAACTACATGCCATAAAATATAATAACAACTTTATAATGCCGTAAAATACAATAGACTTCTTATGGGGCATTTTTTAAGATAGGTTAAGATTTCTGTTGAACTTCCAGTTTTTAGCATATAAGTTTCTCTCATATATTCTTCTACATATCTGATGAAAAGGACAGAATTGTGAAACCACATTGGTTTGGAATATTGTGTAGTTGGCTTGGCTCACTCAATAGCTTGCACACACATCCCATTACACCAGCCTGAATGCATTAGTGATACAAAATTATAACTCAGAAAACCTAACCGTATACTATATACTTTGTGCATTTAAGAGAATTGAAGCTGTAAATTTAAATCCATTAATCTTGAGGGTCTACAGTGTATTTATATAGTGAGTGAGGAGATGAAATAAAAAACAACTCAAAAGACAGACATAAGAAAGGTTTTTAAGACTTGTTTTATTGTATGTGACTTTGAGGTCTATCACATTCATTTTTTAAAAGTTTGGCTCCAGAAACAGACAACATTAATATGTCAATGTATCTATAACTACCAATAGTTGTGCATTTTGGTAGATGCCACAATATAGAAAAAGGCAAAAAAAAAAAAAAAAAGTAAAATTACTGCAAAATCAAAGAGTAACAAATGATGTATTCCTAAGAAACTTTTTTTTCATGAAGAACCCTTCTTGAAATTATGTCTTTTCAAAAATGGAAATATAAAGGGAATAAGGAAACTAAAATTATGTTTCTGAAAATGCAGCACAACTTGCTCAAAATAATTATTCAGTGACAGAAATAAATGCATCTAAGAACATGTGAGTATAATTATGTACCACAGGTAGTAAATGTCATGTTATGTTTCAATGGTTTTATGAATATCAAACTCATCTGTATGCCATTTCTAATAGCAGTTTTATGACTAAGACTAATAAATATAAGAAATTGTTCTGATTTTTAACATTACATGGTTTCTTATGATGGTAGTTTATTTTGGCTAATGTAAAATGATAAATCAGAAGGCTAAGGTTAAAGCAGGCCTTGAGAAATAACTTACAATACTAAATGCATTCCTTGTCCTACATCTTCCTAAAGTCATTATTGCATTTCTTGAAAGAATACTTTAGGGGCTTCTTTTCCATTTCAAAGTTAAAGACATTAAACTTACTGTTCCATGTAATAAAGTCATAAACAAGAATAGATTAACCAAATGATATGTAGCATTACCTTCTTTCAGTCCTCTCATTCTCATATAGTTCATTGTTGTTTCTCTCTTGAAAAATGGTGAAAAGTTCTATTTAAATTTAGATCGATATAAGATGGCAGAGTGAGTGGACACTCCCATTTACTCCCCCAGCAACTAACCCACTGAACAACAAATAAAAATAAGCCCAGACTGAGATCTCAGAACTCCAGATGGCAGCTGAAGTGTTGGAGAGTCAGGGTGAGTCCAGAAATGCAGGAAAGGAGGAGAAGAGATGGCACAGAAGCCGGAAGAACATATTCACTAACACCGAAAGTATTTCCTCATCACAGCCATTTTGGGAAAGGGCTGGTCAAGACCTCAAACAGGGGACACAGAAAGGAGGCCAACCTGAGGAAGCTATAGCCCGATTTTATAAGGTGGTGCAGATTTGCTGTAGGATTTCACAGGCACAATTGGAAGAGGTTGAGGGGAGACCATGGTGCTGTGAGAGAAGGGCTGTTAAAATTCACTGAGGCCCAAGACAGATGATAACTAAGACCAGGAGGAATTGCAAAGGCAGCAGGGCCAGGGGAGTACTTTGAACAGCTTCCTGCTCACAGTGGGACACTGCAGAAGAGCCTGTGAAAGTATGCTCCTGATAGAAAGACACAGAAAGACCCCGACCTTTGACACAGAAAATTCAAGCCCCACCACTTACGTCAGAGTCTGCAACCATCTAACCCCCCCTTTCCCCGCATGTTTATTAAATTCCAGACATTGAGCATCCAGAACTAAATCAGCACTGGGAAAAAAACTAAGGAAAAGAGTGCCCTCTAGAGGCTCTCAATAGAAGACACTAATTCCACTTCCATGGGTTGATTCTGACTCCAGCAGCTCTGTGGGGTGGAGTGGAGCTGCCCCATGGAGTTCCCAGGGCTGTGAATCTTTGGAGAGGCAGGCTGCTGCATCTTTCTCCCACAGAGAAGCTGATGGGTGCAGTTCCTGGCTTTTCAGTTGGCAGCTGGGTGTTTGGCTGTGGTGCCACCAGAGTGCCCAATCAGAAAACTTTACCGCAAAAACCAGAATACAAAATTTAAAGTAAAACAATAATACTAATAACAAAAGGGTCCAAGTTCAACAACAACAAGAACAAAAATAGTAAAAAACACAAAATCACAAAAGGAGAAGGACCAATCGAAAGCATGAAGAAGAGGAAATTTCTCTTACAGAGATGAGTCTGAATTGGTAATTTTCAGACTGTGATTCTAAATATGTTTAAAGAAAACAGAAAACAAACTAGTGGAGATCAGGAAACAAATGGAGGAATAAAATGAGAGATTCGACAATGAAATTGAAAATAAAAAAAAGGAACTACTGACCGAAGAATAAAACTAGTGAATTAGAAAAAGCAAGAGAAACGCTCACCAATAGAATTGAACAGACAGAAGATAAATGAACCAAAAGACAAAACAACTGAACTTATCAAGTCTTAAGAGAAAAGAACAAAGAAAAGTGAACAAACCCAAAAGAGAACATAAGATTCAATTAATAAATATGACATTGTAATTATTGGAATCCCAGAGCACATTGACAACAATAAAGTGATAGAAACCCTTTTCCAAGAGATAATCAGAATTTCCCATACCTGAACAGAGAACCAAAACTGCAAATACAGGAAGCTACACAAACCCCAATCAGAAGAGACACCAAAAGATCAACTCTGCACTATAACAAAATTCTTGAAAACCAAAGACAAGGATAGAATTCTGAAAGCAGCAAGAGAAAAATGCAATATAACTTACCAAGGGGCTTTCATAAGAATTGGTGTAGATTTCTCCCCAGAAACTCTACAGCCCAGAAGACAATGGAGCAATATATGTAAAATACTTAATGAAAACAATTGCTAACCAAGAATTCTTTACCCAGAAAAGTTGTCATTCAAAACAAGGGGGAAATCAACACATGCCCAAACAAACAGAAGCTCTGGGAATTTGTCACTGCCAGAACAGCTTTGTAAGTATTACTCAAGGGAGTACTTTAAACGGGAAGGCAAGAAGATTAAATAAATACAGGTATCTATAAACAAGATAAATAAATAAATATTAAGAGAGAGAGTAGTATCTCCAAAAATGCAACAACACGGGCACTCATAAGTACCAAGTATACAATATTTTCAGGGATTAAACTCAATAATTATACCTCACAAATAACACAGCATCAAGTTTGTAAGAAATAAGTACAAAGTAAACTTATTGACTATAGGTTGTATATTGATGTTAATGGAAACACAGCAACAGAAATGGGGGAGGAAGGAGGATAGCAGAAATACAATTATTATGTTAAGGTTGTAGATTAACAGTTGTTCATATGTGAAACATTGTTGCAATTATAAGTTGTGCAATGTGATATATGTGGTAAACACTAAGAAATCACCAAGAAAAAACATTCAGAAGAAAATAAAGAAGAAAGCAAAAAGAATCATTAAGAGAAAGCTGTCAAAAATAGAATAAAAAAACAAAGATTCAAAACACATAAAAAACAAAGCAAAATGAGTAAGGAAGACACTTTGTTTTCATTAATAACTGTCATAAATTGAATTGTGCCCCCCTAAAATATTTGTCAACTTGGCTAGGCCATGATTGCCAGTACTGTGTGACTGTCCACAATTTTGTCATCTGGTGTGATTTTCCTACATGCTGTAAATCCTACCTTTATGATGTTAATGAGGCCAGATTGAGGCAGTTATGTTAAAGAGACAGGACCCAATCTACAAGATTAGGTTGTGTTTTAAGCCAATCTCTTTTGAGATACACAAGAAAGAATTTAGCAGAAAGACAAGGGTACCTCATATCACCAAGAAAGTAGTGCCAGGAGCTGAGAGTGTCCTTTGGACCTGGGGCTCCTGCACAGAGAAGAGCCTAGTCCAGGGGAAGGCTGATGGCAAGGACCTTCCTCCAGAGTCGACAGACAGAAAGCCTTCCCCTGGACCTGGCACCCTGAATTCGGACTTCTAGCTTCCTAGACTCTGAAAGAATAAATTTCAATTTGTTAAAGCCATATGCTTGCAGTATTTCTGTCATAACAGCACTAGATAGCTAAGACAGTAACCTTAAACGTAAATGGTCTAAATGCCCCATGCAAAATGCTGAGGGTGGCAGAATGAATATAAAAATCATGATCCATCCATCCTTTTGCTCCATACAAGAAACACGCCTTAGACATAGGACACAAAGAGACTGAAAATAAAAGGATGGAGAAAAATATTCCATGCAACAAGTAAACAAAAAAGAGCAGGACTGGCTGTATTGATATCAGATAAAATAGACTTTGAATCAAAATCTATTATAAGAAATAAAGAAGGACATTACATAATAATAAAAGGGTCAATTCACCAAGAAGACATAATAATTATAAACATATATCTACCTAACAGCAGTGCACCAAAATACATTGAAAAAAATCCCGACTAATGTGAAAGGAGAAATAGACAACACCACAATAATAATAGGGGGACTTCAACATGCCACTTTCAATATAGACAAACATCTAAAAAAGAAGATCACTAAAGAACTTAAATTAAACCGTGATCCAATTGGACCTAACACATGTACATAGAACATTCCACCCAGCATCAGAGTAGTATACTTTCCTCTCCAGTGCACATGGATCATTTTCCAAAACAGACCATATGCTAGGACACCAAACAAAGCTCAACAAAATTTAAAAGATTGAAGTCATACACAGCATCTTCTTTGACCATAATGGTATGAAGCTAGAAATTAACAATAGGAAAAACAAGAAAAAAAGGAAACTAAATAATACACTAACAAAAAACTGTTGCATTGTAGAAATCAAAAGTGAGATTAAAAAAAAAAAATAGAATCAAACAAAAATAAAAATGCAACATATCAAAAACTTTGGAAAATTCATAGCAATAAATGCCTGCATTAAAAAAGAAGAAAGATCCAAAATCATTAACTTGATCCAATAACTTCACCAAACAGAGAAGGAGGAGCAAAAGAAGACAAAAGCAACCAGAAAAAAAGAAATAATAAAGATCAGGGCAAAAATGAATGAAATAGAAAATAGAAAAATAATAGGAAGAATATACAAACCCAGAAGTTGGTTCTTTGAATGCATCAATAATATAGTCAAACCACTGACTAGATTGACAAAAGAAAAAATCAGAAGGGGCAAATAACCAAATTAAGAGATGATATCAGTGACATTACAACCGATGCAACAGAGATAAAGAAGATTGTAAGTGATTATTATGAAAAATTGTACTCCAACAAATTTGAAAACCTGAACAAAATGGACAAATTCCTAGAAACACACTATCTACTCATCTTAACACAAACAGAGGTAGAAAATTTAAATGGATGCATTACCAAAGAAGAGATTGAAAATGTCTTTAAAAAACTGACAGCAAAAAAAAATCCCAGGGCCAGATGGCTTACACTGGAGAATTCTACCAAACATTCAGAGAAGAGTTGACACCAATCCTACTAAATCTCTTTAAAAACATGGAAGAGAAAGGAACACTATCAAACTTTCCTCTGAAGTCAGCATAACCCTCATACCTAAACCAGACAAAGACATCACATACACACACAGAAAGAGAATTACAGACCAATATCCCTTACGAACACAGATGCAAAAATTTTCAACAAAATCCTAGCTGACAGATTTTAGCAACATATCAAAAAAAATCACACACTGTGATTACATGGGATTCATACCAGAGTTACAAGGATGGTTTAACATTAGAAAATCAACCTGCAAAAAATGAAACAGGGAGCATGCCTCAAACTATACACAAAAACTAACTCAAAAGGATCAGAAACCTAAATGTTAAACTTAAAGACATAAAATTCTTAGAAGAAAACATAGGGAGAAAATTATGGGACGTAATCTTTTGCAAAAATAGGACAACAAAAGCTACAACAAATATATAAATAAAAGAAGACAAATAGATAAATAGAGCCTCATAAAAATTAAAAACCTATGCTCATCAAAAGACTTTATTAAAAGAGTAAATAGATAACCTATATAGGAAAAAATCTTTGGAAATGACTTATCTGATAAGGGTCTAATATCTAAAACCTAAAGAAAACTGCAACAACTCAACAACAAAAAGACAAATGACACAATCACAAAATGGGCAAAGGACATGAACAGAGCCTTTACCAAAGAGGACTTTCAAGCAGCCAACAAACTTATTAAAAAAAAGTTCACAATCATTAGCCATTAATCTGTTGTCCTTGAGTCAATTCCGACTCATAGCAATCCTATAGGACAGAGTAGAACTGCCCCATAGGGTTTCCAAGGAGCCGCTGGTGGATTCGAACTTACGACCTTTTTGATTAGCAGCCAAACCCTTAACCACTGCACCACCAGGGTTCACATTAGCCATTAGAGAGACGCAAATCAAAAGTACAATGAGAACCCATCTTGCCCTGACTCAAATGACACTGATTAAAGAAAAAAAAAAAAAAAAAAACGCACAGATAACAACAAACGTTGGTGAGGATGTGAAGATATTGGAACCCTTATCCATTGCTTGTGGGACTGTAAAATGGTATAACCACTACGGAAATTAGTATGGAACTTTCTCAAAAAACTAAAGATAGAACTATGCTCTGATTCAGCAATCCCACTCCTAGGTGTATACCCTAAAACCTGTTAAACCTGTTGCCATCAAGTCAATTCCGACTCATAGTGACCCTAGAGACCTAAAAATAATGACACAGACATATGCACACTTATGTTCATTGCTCCTTTGTTCACAACAGCAAATAAATTGAAACAACTGAAGTGCCCATCAATGGATGAATGGATAAGCAAATTGTGGTACATACATGCAATGGAATACTATGCAGCCATAAAGAGCAATGATGAGTCTGGGAAACATATTATAACACAGATGGGCCTGAAGGGAATAATACTAAGTGAAATAATTCAAGCATATAAGGGCAAATACTGCATGGACTCTCTTTTATAAGAAGACAAGAATAGACAAATATAGAGAGACCAGTGTCCAGCTGTAGTTACCATGAAAGGGAGAATATATACAGAAGAGAATAGTTATTTCTGGTGAAGGAGAAATTGGTACCAACTATGGATGTAGTGAGCACAGAACAATCAAAGTTATAACGAATGTTTGAGTATATGTGGATGGACACAGGGAAATTGGAATATATAGGTATAGATATATACATAGGTGAGAACAGATAGAAGAATCTGTAGGCATGTGTAAACACAAATATGCCAGAACAAGTGCATATATTCATTGAAGATAAAAATACGGATACTCCTCTGACAGCCAAATACCCTCCAACATTGGTTTGTGGGGTTTGAAGGCTCAGGACCATGGTCTCATGAGACAACCTTAGTCAGTTAGCATAACACAGTTCACAGAAGCCAAGATCTGCGTCGTAGTGAAGTGAGTAGTATCTGGGGTCTTAAAAGCTTACAAGTAGCCATCTAAGACACAACTGTGGGTCTCTACTTGCCAAGAAAAAAGTAGTAAGAAGGTAATCAGAACTTCAGAGAAGAAACAAGTCTACATGAGTCACAACCTCATCTACACTAAAACCAGAAGAACTAGGTGGTGCTTAGCTACCACCACAGACCATTCGGGCCGAGGCCGTGATAGATGGTTCCAGTTAGAGTGGGAGAAAAATGTGGAGAAGAACTTAAATTTTTCTTAAGAAAAAAAGATGCTGTCACTTCAGCAGCTCATATAACTAGAATTGGAACAATACAGAGAAAATTAACATGGCCCCTGAGCAAGGATGATACACAAATTCCTGAAGTATTCCATTTTTTTTGGCAACTATGGTAAAGAGTAAGGCAGTACACAATACTGGGGAAGCCAGTACAACTTGACCAAGACGAGGTCATGGAAGCTCCATAGACACATCCAAACACCCTGAGAGACCAAATTACTGGGCTGCGGGCTGGGGACCATGGTCTTGGGGAACATCTAGTTCAATTGGCATAATATAGTTTATAAAGAAAATGTTCTAATGTCTGGGTCTTAAAGTCTCATGAGTGGCCATCTAAGATACTCTACTGGTCTCACCCCATCTGGAGCAAGAGAGAATGACGAAAACTAAAAACAAAAGGGAAAGATTAGTCCAAAGGACTAATGGACCACAAGTACCACAGACTCCAACAGGCCGAGTCCAGCACAACTAGATGATTCCCAGCTACCACCACTGACTGCTCTGAAGGGATCACAATAGAGGGTCCCAGATAGAGCTGGAGAAGAATGTAGAACAAAATGCTAACCTCCTTCCCACCCCCCTAAAAAAGACCAGACTTACTGGTCTATCAGAAACAGGAGAAACCCTTAGAGTATGGCTCCAGGACTCCCTTTTAATTCCTGCAGTTCATCCTTCAGCCAAAGATTAGACAATCCCTTAAAACAAAATGAGACTAAATGGGCACACTAGCCCAGGGGCAAAGACCAGAAGGCAGGGAGGGACAGGAAAGCTGGTAATGGGGAACCCAGGCTGGAGAAGGGGAAAGTATTGACATGTCGTGGCGGTGGCAACCAATGCCACAAAACAATGTGTGTATTAATTATTTAATGAGAAACTAATTTGCTCTGTAAACCCTCATCTAAAATTCAGTTAAAAAAAAAAAAGAAGAAGGTGAAGATGCCAGACAAACTGGACAAGTGGAGAACAGAGGACTTCCTGAGACTATCATCCCGAGACAGTCTTTAAACCTACAACTGAGCCTATCTCCTGAGATCACCCGTTAGCAAAATAACAGAGTGGCACACAAAATCAAGGATATTACCCATAAGGTAAACAAACAAACAAACAAAACCTAACCCGTTGCTGTCGAGTCAATTTTGACTCATAGAAACCCCATAAGACAGAGCAGAACCGCCCCATAGGGTTTCCAAGGAGAGGCTGGTGGATTTTAACTGTCAAACTTTTGGTTAGCAGCTGAGCTCTTGTCTATCCACAGCACCACTAGGGCTCCACACCCCTAAGATACCCCTAATAAAAACTGTCAGTATGAGTCCAAAATGACAATTACTCAAAAGCAAACATGAGATGATAAAGGGCCAGGGAAACTAGACTACTGGAAAGAAAACAAACAGAACACAATTAAAAAAGAGTGTTGACATATTGTGGTGAAAGTAACTAACGTCACTGAAAAACTTTGTGTGGAAATTATCACATGGGTACCTAACTTGCTGTGTAAGCTTCCATTAAAAACTCAACAAGATATTATTTAAAAATTTTTTTTAATTGCATAAAGTGCCCAGTAAGACATTTCAGAATCCCAAAAGTATGGTATGTGGTAGATAAAGGAAAATGGACTTTTTTTTTTTCCTCTTACCCTGGAGCTTTTACATAGGTTGACCTGTGAGCAGCTCTGTTGAGTACCGCTGTCAAAATAGCACTGGCAATATTTAAGCTCCCATCAGAGCTGAGACAGCAACCCAGAAATTATTTCCCTGAATACCAACCATCTTAAGCGGCTGGTGAATTCCAATACTGACCTTCCTTATGAGCTTTTGCCTTTAACATGTAAAAATCCTGAAGTTTTTGCCAGATGCCAAGGGGAAGAAGACCAACAGCAGCAACTGCTAAGCAGGTTTTCTTTGTGAAACTCACTCCTTCCTGGGGATTTGCTTTCTCTGTGTCTTCTCCCACCATGGGCTTCACCAGGACTGTAAGTGCCATCCACACTGTCCATGACTAGGGTGAGATGTCACTTATTCACTTATCAACCAAACTGGAATACTTTTGAGAATGAAAGAGAGGCCGATTAACAATTTTACCAGGACAACAGATATAAATCAGGACTGTCCGAGCGCATCAATGCGGGGCACCCATCTACGGCATACACAGAGTGCTGAAGTTTGGCAGCAAGGCTCCCAAATGGTTCATCGTGGCTTAAGCCCCTGCTGAGAAATAAGTTTCATGCTGAGAATTTGCATTTCCACCCCAGATATACTGAGTCAGAATCAACAGTTTAACAAGATTCCCAGGTGACGCTTATGTATAACTTCCTGGGAACTTGTTAGGAATGCAAATTCTCAGCAGGGAACTTGTTAAAAATGCAAATTCTTAATAGGGTTCTAACCTGAATGAACCAGTTTGAAGCCCTGCCTCGCAGTTCTCTAACTCTTCATAACAGCAGGACACTTCCACCAGTTTAGAAACAAAATCCCATCATGACACTTTAAAACTTAAAATTGTTCAACAGTGTCATAGTCTGGGTTCTTTAGGGGAGCAAAACCAGTAAAGCACATATGCAAATATGTATATGTTGTTAGGTGTTGTCAGGTCAGTTGTGACTCATAGTAACCCTATGTACGACAGAACGAAACACTGCCCCGTCCTACGCCATTCCCACAATCATTGTTATGCTTAAGCCCATTTTCACAGTCACTTTCTTTCCTGTCTTTTTAATGACCTCTTGCTTTCTTCATGTATAATGTCCTTGATGTCATTTGACAACTCACCTGGCCTTCGGTCATTGGTGTTCAATGCATCAAATCTATTCTTGAGATTATCCCTAAATTCAGGTGGAATATACTCAAGGTTGTACTTTGACTCTTACGGATTTGTAATTTTCTTCAACTTCAACTGCTACTGGCATATGAGCAATTGATGGTCTGTTCTGCAGTCTGCCCCTGGTGTTGTTCTGACTGATGATATTGAACTTTTCTGTTGTCTCTTTCCACAGATGTAGCCAACTTGATCCCTGTGTATTCCATCTGTCAAGGTCCACATGTATAGTCATCTTTTATGCTGGTGAAAAAAAAGTATTGCAATGAAGAAGTCATTGGTCTTGCAAAATTCTATCATGCGATCTCTAATGTAATTTCTGTCACCAAGTCTGTATTTCCCAACTACCAATCCTTCTTCGCTGATTCCATCTTTCACATTCCAGTCACCAGTAATTATCAACTCATCAATTTCAGACTGCAGAAGTTGGTAAAAATCTTCATTTTCTTCATCTTTGGCCTTAGCGGTTGGTGCGTAAATTTGAATAATAATCGTATTAAGGCAAACGGATATTATCTTATCCCTGACAGCGCTGTACCTCAGGATAGAGCTTGAAATGTTCTCTTTGAAGACGAATGCAAAGACATTCCTCTTCACGTTGTCATTCCTGGCATAGTAAACCATATCATTTTCCATTTCAAAATGGCCAATATCAGTCCATTTCAGCTCATTATTGCCTAGGATATTGATGTTGATGAATTCCATTTCATTTTGGACAATTTCCAATTTTCCTAGATTCATACTTCATACATTCCATATTCCGGTTATTAATGGATGTTTGCAGTTGTTTGTTCTCACGTTGAGTCATGCCACAACAGCAAATGAAAATCCCGAAAGCTTGACTCCATCCGTGTCATTAAGGTTGACTCTACTTTGAGGAGGCAGCTCTGCCCCAGTCATCTTCTGAGTGCCTTCCGACCTGGGGGGCTCATCTTCCAGCACTATATCAGACAATGTTCTGCTGCTATTCATAAGGTAATCACTGACCAATTCTTTCCAGAAGTAGTCTGCCAGATCCTTCTTCCTAGTCTGTCTTAGTCTGGAAGCTCAGCTGAAACCTGTCCACCATGGGTAACCCTGCTGGTGTCTGAATACCAGTGGTATAGCTTCCAGCATCACAGCAACACACAAGCCCCCACAGTATGACAAACTGATAGATCCCTGGGGGAAATATAGAGAGAGAGCTAGAGAAAGAAATTTACTTCAAGAAAATTACTCAGGCAATTGTGAAGAAATGGCTCATGCAACTGTCAGAGCTGGCAAGTTCCAAATCCATGGGTCAGGCAGCAGACCAAAGACCTCTGCTGGCTCACGGGGTTGTAGGGGCTGACGAATCCAAAATCTGCTGGTCGGAGGCTTCTGCAGACTTATGACCGAAGAACCAGAGGTCAGGAGACAAGAAAATGCGGGGTCGAGATAGAGAAAGAGCTTTGCTAAAACATCCATTTGTATGCTGGAGGCAGGCCTCATCCCCAAGGAAGCATCCTTTTGATTGGCTGTTTACATCAGATCACAAAATGAAATGTGATTACATAGTGTCTGCCAAATCACTGAGAATCACATCCTAGCCAAGTTGACACATACCATTAACCATCACAAACAGCATCTCATCACTTTAAAATAACATTTCATGCCTTACTATGGTCTACAAGGCATTGAGTGGGCTGCTTCCTGCCCCTTTTGCTGACCTCATCTCATCCTACTCTCCCTGTGTCCATTAAAGCTCCAGCATCCCTGCTTCCTTTTCCAGCCTCAGGACTTTGCAGCCACTATTCCCTCTGTCTGGAATGTCTTTCCCCATACTTTGCAGAACTGGTTTATCCTCATCTGCCATTTAGTGCAAATGTTGCCTCCTTGATGAGCCTTCCCTAACTCACTGTGTAAAGGAGCACCTGACCTCTCCATCTTGTCACCAAGTATTCTCAATTTCTTCGCATCTTGGTTCCTTCATGGTACTTAGAAAAAGTAATTATGCTGTTTCCTGTCTTTTTTTTTTTTTTTCCTGTCTGTCTGTCCCATTTGAACATAACTCCTATAATGCCAGGATCCCCATAGGTCATGTTTATTTGTTTTTCCTAAGAACCTGGCATAGCACTCAGGACATGGTCGGAGTTCAATAACCCTATACCAGTATGTAAAAAACATTGATGTGGAGCTGCTTTAGTTCATCTTTTGAAGCCTCTGAGATCTTTTCTCACAATTCTTTGGAAACACACTGTGCAAAGTTTGAGAACACATTGTCCCTTCCCATGACTGAGACAGTACTTGGAAACTTAACACAGTGAGGAGGAGGCCTTAAGATGGGGAAGATCAAGGATATTAGGAAAGGGGGCTATTACTAAGCTCTTTTCATATGCTTTAGTTGCACCTAATTTCTGTTCAAGCCGGGTCCCCTGTTACTCTACATAGTCTGATTTTCCATGAAATTTTCCTGAGTCCTTTATTAAAAAAAAAAAAGAATGGTCCAGAAAAAAAAAACTTAGGAAAGTATTTATGGTTGCCATTCAGGGATATATATACATGTCTATTTTTATAGGTTAAGGAGATCAGAAGCCAGTTTTTATAGAAGGATGAGTCTCTGGGAGAGAAAACACTGCAAGGAAAGAAGAAAACTACCCAACAATCTAGTCTTAAGGACAGGTCCTATTCTTCTAAAAGTGGCTTTAGGGAGTAGAAAGAGTGATATTTAAATACGACCCAATCTAACGAGGGGACACAGGAAATGCCATTTAGTGCCCAAATGAACATAATAAAGGGCAAGAAATTGTACTTTTCATAACATGTCAAGAGACTAACAAACCGTTAGGGCATCATGAGAATTCAATGTATTGGGATATGAAGCAATGGGCCAATAATGTAGTAGAAGCCTGCAGCAGAAAATAGATAAAATGTCTACAGTCACAAAAGCAAATAAAGGTAACACAGAGAAATTTTGGGTAGGAGTGTTCTCGACTGACCTGAAAGTTTATGTAAGACTCTTTTTGGGGACAGTCTTAGTCACCTAGGGCTGCTGTAACAGAACTACCACAGGTGAATGGCTTTGACAAAAAGAAATTTATTCTCTCACAGCCTAGTAGGCTACAAGTCTAAATTCAGGGTGTCAGCTCCAGGGGAAGGCTTTGTCTTTTTGTTGGCTCTGGAGGAAGGTCCTTGTCACCAGTCTTTCCCTAGTTGAGGAGCTTCTCTGCACAGGAACCTTGGAACCAGAGAACACACTCTCCTTCCCATGCTGATTTCTTGGTGGTACAAGGTCCCTCTGTCTCTTCTTCGGTTCTCTCTTCTATATCTCAAAAGAGATTAGATTAAGAAACAACCTGATCTTGTAGATCTCATCAACATAACTACAGCTAACCCACCTCATTAACATCATAGTGATAAGATTCACAACACATAGGAAAATTGTTATCAGATGACAAAACAGTGGACAATCACACAACACGGGGAATCATGGCATAGCCAAATTGATAATATATTTTGGGGGGATACAATTCAATCATGACAGGGACTTACTAAACTATTTAAAGGCAAGAGCTGTTTGTGTAGTTTTATAAAAGCACACGTGGTCTGTGAGCTAGAGAAATTTAGACAAACAAGGCTGGCAACATTTGGTTTACATTGACATATTTTGTATAATTTAAAATACATTTGCTATACTGCCCAGCTGATTACTAATTATCATTATATACAATTCCATCTTCCATCTCTACTCCCCCTACCTTCAACTAGATTCAACTTTCTTACTTCTAAATGTACTTCCATAAATGCTCAAACTCCCCTAAACCAAATTTCCTCTCCTTTTAGAGAAGCCTTTGGATGTATGCCATATCTAGGGAGCAAATTCACATTAATGCAGAGAGAGAAACAGAGTTAAAAAATTGACTGAATACTGACAATGGTGTTGTCATGATGGAAATGTATGTTTCAGCAAAAGAAAATGTTCAATCTGGTAGAATTTTATAAATACATTCTGACAAAATTTATTTAATCAGGTAATAAGGATTCTTGAAAAGGAGAGAAAGCTTGTGTTAATAGACGCAAAGTCAGACTCTTGATTTATTAATTTGTTATTTTTAATTGTCTTCAGAAAGACACTGCTTTTTTTGAAGCAATATCTGCATATAAAACATAGCCCAAGAATAGCTGATTTCAGTAACATACCCTTGCTAGTTATTAAAAAATTCTCTGTGATAGTCTCAAGTCTACTCATTTAACAAATATTCATAGAGTACCTACAATACGGCAGGCACTCCTTTAGGAACTGGAGAAAAAGTAATGATGTTATATGAGGTTTCTTTCTCAGGGCGTTTACAGTCTAGAGTAGAGAGAAGGAAAATAAATTAATAAATCAACAGGAAAAATACTAGTAGCGATAAATCATAATCAGATAATTAAATGGCGTGATAGCAAATAACTGAGTCAGGGATGGCTATGAGGCAGAAGTGATATTTAAGAAACTAACAGTGATGAAAAAATGCATTAATGAAGGGTAGGGTTGCACAGCCAATTATTGTAATTGCAGTCAATAAGTTGTACACCTGTAAAGAGTTGAATTGGCAAAAGTTCTGTGATAGATATATTTACAACAACAACAACAAAAATGTAGCTGCTGAGGTCCCTTATGTACAACCAAACACCTCGTGGGATTTGGTTACTTGGTTTGGAGGTTTAGGGTCATGATTTCATGGGATGTCCCAGGTAAGTGGCCTAAAAACATATTTAGTGCTTCTGTTCCTCCTCCCTGTTTGTTGTGTAGTGTGTGTAGTCTTAAAATCTTGCAAGTGGTCATCGAAGGCACAACAAATGGTCTTTATTTGCCTGAAACAACAGAGAAAGGAGAGTCAGGAGCAAGAGTAAAATATGGACTGTGTGGCTAATTGCCTCCATGAACGACTGCATCCTTTGCCATGAGACCAGAAGAACTGGATGATGCCCAGCTATCATTACTGAATATTTTGATCAAAGAATCCATTGAAGAATCCTGATCAAAAGGGGGAAAAGAAAGCACAGAATTGCAAATTCTCATGAACTCTATACTTTCTAGAGTCATGGAGGGTGGATGAACCCCTGAAACTAAGATTATCTTTAAACTTTAAACCAAAAATATCCCCTGAAGTCATCGTAAAACAAAACAATAGTTTAGCTTAACTAGTAAAGAATGTCTGCCTTTACCATTGTGCTCTTTTAAGTCTTACCTCTATGGGATCAAACTGACAACAACAAACTTGAAAAATTAGATAGATAATTCAGTGGGCAGTGAGTTTACGTTAAGGAGGGAGGAGCCACTGAGAGAAGGAAGATGAGAATGGTTGCACAACTTAAAGAATGTAATCAATGTCACTAAATCATACAAGTATACACTGTTGAATTGTTGTATGTTTTGTTGCATATATCCTCAACAACAACAAAATAATTAAAACTTAGAAAAAAAAAAAAAAGAACTCACGTGACAACCAGAACGGAATTAATAAGTATGTTGACACACTGGAAAAATGTAATCAATGTCACTGAATAATCTGTGTAGGAATTGTTAAATGGGAACCTAATTTGCTGTGTAAACTCTCACCCAAAGTGCCATAAACTATTATGTAAAAAAAGAAGAAAAAGAACTCTATTTGCCTAGAAATGCCAACTTAATGCTGTTCCCAAAGTGACTATTCTCCTTCTCATCCTTACTGTTTTTGTTTCTATCATTCTTACCATCTCCATAGCATCTAGTTTTCTATCTGTTGCTTATGAATATAAACAAATTTAACCATGAGTAGCACAAACGGTTAAGTTCTTGGCTACTAGCCAAAAGGGTGGCAGTTGGAATCTACCCAGAGGTGCCCTGGAAGAAAGGACTGGTGATCTACTTCAGAAAGATCATAGCCCGTTAAAATCCTGTGGATGACAATGGATTATCAGATATGACAACAAAATCACATGTAGAAAAGACAAAATAGGTTACTGGGACCCCATAGAAAAGTATAAACAGATTTTTCCCAAAATGTGAATTCAGTCACTCTCCATAAATGTCCTCTGGTATAACGAACACCTCCACAATCCCAGGCTGTAAGAAAATCTATTAACCCTTCACCTTAAAGTTGCAAAATTGCTTTGGTAACATCTGTTTATTCAACAGATTTTGAATTATTAAAAATAAAAGGCACCAAAGAGTATCCAAGATAAATAGACCAGTGGAATATTGGTCTAGTAACTGATGCAGACATGGTCACCAGATTTATGAACAAAGTGACTCTCAAGTCCAGTGGGGAAGAAGATGGCCTTTTCACTGAATATTGCCAGGTCTACCGGCTATCCATACGGAAAAAAGCATCTTGATGCCTGCTTCACAACTTACACCAAAAAAAAAAAAAAAAAAAAAAATTCCCGATACATCATGCATGAATGTGGATGGTAAAACAATAAAGCTTTTGGAAAAAAAGAAAGGCTGACATCATCATGATCTTGGAGTAGGCAAAAGTTTCTTAAGCAAGATGTGAAAAGTGCTAACTGAAATAAAACCATTGAAAAAGAGACTACATTAGACTTTTAAAATGTCTGTTCACTCAAAGACATCATTAAGGGAGTTGAAAAGGCAAGCTACAAGGTGGGAGAATATAATTGCAGTATACATACACAACAAATCCAGAATATATAAAGGGTTCCTGCAAATAAATGAGAAAAAGTCATAAAAAAGTCAATAAAAATTGTCAAAAAATCTTGTACAAGAACTTCCTAACTAAGGAAATGAAAATGGCCAATTGATATAAGAAAAGATGCTCTACTTCACTAGTGACCATGGAAATGCGTATTAAAACCACATGGAATACACACACATCAGAATGGTTATAATTTAAATAAAATGAAACAGAATCCCAACTGTTGGCAAGGATGTGGAATAATTGGAACTATCAGTCACTGTGTTAAGAGTGTTACTTGGTATAATCATTTTGGAAGAACATTTGTAAGTATCTAACTAAAGCAGAACATAAAACTCAAAAACCCAACCAAACCCATTGCTGTTGAGTCGATTGCGACTCAGAGCCACCCTATAGGACAGAGTAGAAGTGCCCCATAGAGTTCCCAAGGAGTGCCTGGTGGATCTGAACTACTACTCACCTTTTGGTTAGGAGCCATAGCACTTAACCACTATGCCACCAGGATTTCCAAGCAGAACATAAACATACGTACCTTTTGACCAGCAATTCCACTCTTAATGTACTTTCCCCACAGAAGTGAATATATATGTTCACCAAACACATGTATACGAACCATTATAATTGTACTGTCCTTAACTGGCAAAAATTGGAAGCAAATGTCTATCTGCAATAGAATAGATAAATAAAACTGATATATTTATATAATTGAATACTACACAGAAGGAGACAGCGGACTATGGCCACTTTTTATCTGAACCCTATTTTTGCATGGACTGTCAAATAAGAATTTTTTTAAAGAGTTGTAAAACACGCACACACACACATATACACTGAAACATGTGTATCCTGAAAAGCTTAAAATATTTTCTACCTGGTCCTTTAGTTACCTCACTACAGGGTTTGAACTACTTAATTATGAAGTTTGATTTTTGTTGTTCTTTTCGATGGCACTAGTTTTTTTTTTTTTTTTTTTTTCTTAAGGAAAATGTAAGCATTAAGATGCCTGGTAGATCACAAAGGAATTTAAAAATAACTTCTATGAAAGGCAGGAAGAGTGACAATTTGAGAATGCAAATAAATTGCAAAAACAGATCACTCTCATAAATCTCTGAGAGTATTTTTTGGACTCTTTTGTTTTCTTCTTTTTATAAATAACCTGCCATTTGTATCCAAGGGCATTTCTGTTCATCCTTGTGTGGGTGGCATAATTACACAGAATACTTCAAGTAAAATTTCTTTATGTAAATGTTACATTGCAATCAAAACTTGATGTCACCTATAGTCAGGGTCTGATGAATCCATTTGTATTAAATGTCCAAAATAGGATATACTATTCTATTTCTAAAAATAGGCCCTAATAAATCGAAATAATTAAGCTTATAATTAAGAGTACAGATACTTCTCATTCTTTGTCTTTTTAATGAGTAACAAATTAAGGTCATATTTAGAAGTTTTGGAAACTCAGTTTTGAAGGTTGACCCCTTTGAGGTAGGTCATAAAATAAATGGGCATTGTTTGCTATGATTGCTTAGCCTCCAGGATCATCTTTAATAGACATTAGATTTCACATGCTCTGGGCACCACTCCACTGCTAGGTTTTTAAAAATAAGTGACCCTCTCCTGAGAAATACTTTATTTCTCATCTCCCAAAACCCAAATCAAACAGCTTCCTCAATATTTACTGTATAAGTATTTTATTGCCTGATACTATAAAATAAAAAGGCAAAAAAAAAAAAATATTGTAAGACAGTTTCTGTCCTCAAAAAAGTTTCAAGGCTCGAAATCCCATCATGCATTTGTCTGACCTACTGATTAGTTAGTATACAGTGATCTGACTTGACATGAAAATGAGATGTAAGAATAGATCAGTGCCAAATACAACACGGTTTTTTGATGAGAACTCCTTTGTTAGAAATTGTGTTGAGGGGATTGTATTTATACTTATGAATACTTTTTCCAGTCCAGTAGCAATGCATATTCTTTTGAGAGCATCTTAAAATATGAAGAATGGAAAAAACATAAACCAATTTCAGAATATAATGACAACCATTGGTAACACTTTGCCGTATTTTCTCATATTTTTCTATGCATAGGTTAAATATTGTTATAACCATATGGTATGCATAATTTTGTATACTGTTTTTTCCATTAACTATGTATATCTTTTTCATGCTATTGACTTTTAGACACTAATTCTTTAAGAAAGTTAGTCATCAACATTTTGTTTTGTTTTATTTTTGAGAATTTTTTTTATATTTCAGGCTCTATGGTCCAGGCTTGGAGCCCTGGTGCCAGAGTAGTTAAAGTGCTCAATTGCTAAGGTCAGTGGTTCAAAACCACAAGCTGCTCTGCAGGGCAAAGATGTGACAGTCTACTTCTGTAAAGACTAAAGCCTTGGAAAACTTATGGGGTTGCTATAAGTCAGCATCCACCGACAGCAATATCCTTTTTTTTTTTTTTTTTGAACTCTTCAGGCTCAGTCCCTGTCTTCCAAGAGACTATGGAAATGGCTGTTAGACCAACGGAAACCCAGGTGGTGTAGTGGTTAAGTGCTACGGCTGCTAACCAAAGGGTGGGCAGTTTGAATCCGCCAGGCACTCCTTGGAAACTCTATGGGCAGTTCTACCCTGTCTTACACGGTGGCTACGTATCGGAATCGACTCGACGGCACTGGGTTTGGTGGTTTTTTTGGTTAGGCCAACAGGTAAATAAGCATTTTCAATAAAGAATAATAGGTTTTAAGGAGGCTACACATATTTAAGCGTTTACATTACAGGCACAAAAGCTGGCTCTTGAACTTCACGACATATCTGTAATCGCCCGTTGTTTTCTAATGTCTTCTTGTATCTAGCGCTACTGGTGATGGATCAGCTACTCCTAAATCGTGACTGTTATTAACCAACATCACTTGTAATTACTTCACTTTGAGATCACCTCCATTCCACCCCTAACTTTTTATCTTCTGTTGAACTACCTTTGGCTTCTTAGATAACAAGTTCCTTAGCAACCTGTTGAATTAGATCATTCTGGATTTTAACAGGCTGTTAAGATTGAAGGAGATTTGGATCTTGAGCATATTAGTGGCCAGTAACTGGAGAAGCTGATGGGTGGTGGGATGTCTTCCAGCCATAGTCCCCTCAATCTATAGATCAGTTTTTAGAGTTTGATCAATTATTTCTATGTAGAGATTTGGCAACTTATTGGCATGAAATTGCTGTAGAACTTGTTCTTATTTGTTTGCCCCATCATGAATGAAGATTGAATTATTGTGTGAATATAAGAGATTATCATAGCTAACAGTTTTTGAGTCCTTACCATATGGTAAACCAAAAAAAAAAAAAAAAAAAAAAAGGAACGTATGTTACAGAGTGGAACTGCTCCATAGGGTTTTCTTGACTATAATCTTTACAGAAGCAGATTGCCAGGTCTTTCTTCCATGGTGCCTCTCAGTGCATTTCAGCAGCCAATCTTTAGGTTAGTAAACAAGAGCAAAACATTTCTGCCACCCAGGGGCCTTTACTACGTAATAGGCATTATAAAAGATGTTTTCTCATATGACAACCCAAAGATTTTGGGAATTTACTCTGGTTTATAAGTGATGAAATTGAGACTCAAAAAGTATAATTAAGTTGCTTAAGGCCACAAAACTACCAAGTGTATGTGGGTGACCTGCCTGATTCCATGAACTATGGTTTGGTATATTTAATAAATTCTAAACATTTTTTACTCATCACCTTTTGAAATAATGCCTCAGACTCATTTCCTCTTTTCCTTCTGTCTGATTTACAGCTGAACATATGTTAGACTTGCATATTCTCCATCCTTCTGTTTCATAATTCCAACCTTTTGTTTTTTGTGAAATATTCTGGCTAATTTCTTCTAATTTAGTTTTTAGTTCACTACTACTCTATTTTCTTTTCTTTTTCCTCCATCCATGTCCAATATGTTTTTAGTATTGGTTATTGTGCATTTTGGAACCCTGGTGACGCAGTAGTTAAGCGATATGGCTACTAAGCAAAAGTTTGGCTGTTCAAATCCATCAGCTGCTCTTTGGAAACCCTATGGGGCAGTTCTACTCTGTCCTGTAGGGTCACTATGGGTGGGAATTGACTCAATAGCAATGGCTTTGGGTTTTTTAGGGTTTTTTTTGGTATTGTGCATTTTATTTCTAGAAATACTTTTTTTTTTCCTTTTCAAATGCATCATTGTTTTTTATTATTTCCTATAACCTGTGCATATTTTCAAGCTCATCATTTATTTATTAAAACAAAGTAAGATAATCATTATGTAATGTCTGATAATTTCAATATCTGAAACTTGTGTGAATCTGTTTCTAATGTCAATTTTTGTGTTTATTCCTGCTCATGATGCCTTGTTTTCTTGGCTGCATGGCTATCTTTAAGTATGTTAATAAATACCCTTGGAAAAATGTTTGTGGGAGTTCTTTAAGGTACAAGATGAAAGTACCAACTCAAGGAAAATTTGGATTTGTTTCTGTCAGACACATGGAGGCACTGCAAGTTAGAGCCCCTTTAAACTAAATTTAGAGTTTGTGCTTTCTTGGACCACCTAGTTTTTCCTATCTCAGCAGCATCCAAAAAAAAAAACCGAACTCACTGCCGTCGAGTCGATTCCGACTCATAGCGACGCTATAGGACAGAGTAGAACTGCTCCATAGAGTTTGCAAGGAGCGCCTGGTGGATTCGAACTGCCGACCTTTTGGGTAGCAGCTGTGGCACTTAACCACTACGCCACCAGAGTTTGTCCACTCTACTGGCACAGTTTCTCAAGGAAAGATTTTGTTTGTTTGTTTCACTTGCATTTGTTTCCCATGCTCTATTCAGAATCAAGTCAGATAGTTTTGCTTGCTGTGCACTGGGGTTGTAGTAGGCAGGGGTTTGCCAGTTGTAATTCACTTTACAAATGTTGTAGATTTGGGGAATTCCTACTTAATACCGAAAAATCAAACCCACTACCATCTAGTCGATTCCAACTCATAGCAAACCTATAGGACAGAGTAGAACTGCCCCATAGCATTTCCAAGGAGTGGTTGGTGGATTCGAACTGCCAACATTTAGCCACCGAATGCTTAACCAGTGTACCACCGGGGATCCTTTCTCACTTAATAGAGGGAGTAATTTTCTCTGGGACTCCTCACCTTGGATAGCCAAATGAGGACACAGAACCAAAGTCCACAGTTGCCAGATAGCACATACCCTTAGGACAAAAGCAGTTTTAGTGTTCTGGTGTATCACTTCCTGTTCTGAATTCAGGTTTTTTTTTTTCCCCCCTTACTCTTTTTTCAGTTCTTCTATTCTTTAATGTTTGTTAAAAATATATTTATCTAGTATTTTAGTTATTTTCAAATAACCTGTCTCTTCATTGCAGAAAAGAAACTGTCCCATCTAACTCCAGATCTGGGACTCACAGTTATCTGTCTCTGTGTTTCAATAAATATCCTCATATATAGAGAGATTTTTTTTTTTTTTTTTATCACAGCAATCCACCTGCCGTAATTGTCGGACA
This sequence comes from Elephas maximus indicus, assembly GCF_024166365.1. Lineage (NCBI taxonomy): Eukaryota > Metazoa > Chordata > Mammalia > Proboscidea > Elephantidae > Elephas > Elephas maximus. The sequence goes on along the minus strand of NC_064842.1, from coordinate 51,037,209 downwards.
TTTCTGCTGACAAATCCACATGGTCTTTTTGTAGGGATGAATTAACAAAAATCTACAATGTTGGCATGAGGAATGATTTCTTAAGCAAACCTAGGTAAAACATGATGTTCCAACTCTTGACCAGTTGTACAGAAACAGGGTTTCACATGTGAAAATTTAAGACTGCAATGTGTTCTAACCTTTCAGGGCCTTGCATTCCTTTTAAATAACAAGAAGTGGGAATTTATTAGAGTTTGATGTGCAAATGATGGTGTGCTTAATATGTTATATGAGGCTGGTGTCCTCTAGTGCTCCCTGGACCAACATAAAAAACAAAAAGTTGCATCTCATCAGAGCTGTTGAAACACAAAAAATTTTAATAAATAAGAATTACGGTGTAATAAAATTCATCATTATGTGAGGAATTGGGATAGCACTAAATGTCTTTGGGAACTCATATTATTCTATTTCTCTCCCATTTGACCATTTTAATGAAATCCTAAGATATTTCTTAGGGGGATTTTAAAATCTAAACTATTCCCAAATCCCCTTTTTCTAAAACTATTTCAGAATTAAAATTTAAGATTATTTTCCTCTTTCACAATAGGACACCCATGTATCTATCTACCTAGTTTTTACATGGTACAGAAATTACCAATGACTAAACTGGTTGTGACTTGCCTTCTGTCTCTGTACTCCGTAGCAGATGTTGCCAGTGCCCTGTAGGCCCCTTGCCAGGTGCCATCTCCTTGCAGGCTAGTCCCATTTCTAACTGCCAGAACCCATGACTCTATCTAAGGATTTTCTCTGGTCTCATGAGCCAAGCTGGAAATACCAAGAAATTTCCACCACCTAGGAGCAGCACTTAACCCAGGACTGGGGGGTACTGGCAGGTAAATACCCCTTCTCTCTCACTCCTTAAGCAGGAAAACTGAGGTTGATGTTCTATACTGACTTTCACCAGTGGGTTTCAACTCCAGTTGTCCATGGCGGCTACTTGCTTTTTTGGCTTTCTTTCCTCCCTTTCCTACTCCATACTGATGTTTCTTGAAGTCATCTCCAAATAAACTGCCTGTACCTAAATCCCTGACATAGGTCCTGCCTCCAAGGAAACAAATCAAAAACCTACCACTTTTCCCACTTCCAAGCTGTGTCAGTATGAAAAATACACCAATTCACTAAAGAAATGCGTAGCTCACTGCTGAATTTACCTTTAGTTTTCCTCGGTCATTAATGAGTTTATGAATGTCCAAATTCACATCTCTTACAAGGAAACCTAATAGAAAATAAGCTCATTAATGCTGGACTATTTTGTTTGAATTTGTAGATTAGAGTAGGAGCAGTAGATGTTAGTAAAAAGATAACCAACAATCCTTACTGAACTCTTTAGAAAATACATGTTTCATATGTATTAACTTCTCACAACTTCCTTATTAGATTGGAACCATTATTACCAACATTTTCAGTAAAAAAAAAAAAAAAAAAAACAGTGGAAACAAAATGTGAAATAATTGCCCAAGGCTAGAGCCTGGAAGTGTTCAACCAGCTGCTATGAACTCAATTCTGACTCATGGTGACTGGAACCGATGACCTTTCCTTAGCAGCCAAGCTCGTTAACCATTTGTACCATCCAGGGACTCCCTGTAAGTGTTAGAAAGGGGTTTATAACCAGGCAGACTGGCCTAAGAGCCTGCAATTCTAAACACAGTACTCTGGACGATTTAAGTGGAGTTCATTTTCCAGGCAGAGGCTGAAGTTAAACCACACATGCTTTGGAGGTTTCTACAAATATTCATTAAATCTGTGATCAAATATAAGTGAGTCTGAGAACACACCATCGTGTTCATAAGCAATCTGGATAAGAAGAAAGCCCACTTAACCATGAATCAGAGCCTCCTTCTCTTGTCTGTTTACAAAGGTATGATGTCCCGGCAAACTGAAGCTGGTGTGAGGATTCTTAGACACTGAATCTACTAGTCTCTTTCTTGGGACTAAGAACTTCCTCTGGAAGAATTTCCTCCAAGACTGATTATATCAGTCTGTATATCCAGAGCCATTTAATAATCTTCTAAAAAATACATACACAACTACAATCAACCAACTAGACCTCATTGACTTATACAGAACTCTCCACCCAACTGCTGCAAAGTATACTTTTTTTTCTAGTGCACATGGAACATTCTCTAGAACAGACCACATATTAGGTCATAAAACAAACCTTTGCGGAATCCAAAACATCGAAATATTACAAAGCGTCTTCTCAGACCACAAGGCCATAAAAGTGGAAATCAATAACAGAAAAATTAGGGAAAAGAAATCAAATACTTGGAAACTGAACAATACCCTCCTGAAAAAAGACTGGGTTATAGAAGACATTAAGGAGGGAATAAAGAAATTCATAGAACGCAACGAGAACGAAAATACTTCCTATCAAAACCTCTTGGACACAGAAAAAAACAGTACTCCGAGGCCAATTTATATCGATAAACGCACACATACAAAAAGAAGAAAGAGCCAAAATCAGAGAACTGTCCCTACAACTTGAACAAATAGAAAGTGAGCAACAAAAGAATCCATCAGGCACCAGAAGAAAACAAATAATAAAAATTAGAGCTGAACTAAATGAATTAGAGAACAGAAAAACAATTGAAAGAATTAACAAAGCCAAAAGCTGGTTCTTTGAAAAAATTAACAAAATTGATAAACCATTGGCCAGACTAACTAAAGAAATACAGGAAAGGAAACAAATAACCAGAATAAGAAAAGAGATGGGCCACGTCACAACAGACCCAACTGAAATTAAAAGAATCATATCAGATTATTATAAAAAAATTGTACTCTAACAAATTTGCAAACCTAGAAGAAATGGATGAATTCCTGGAAAAACACTACCTACCTAAAACTAACACAATCAGAAGTAGAACAACTAAATAGACCCATGACAAAAAAAGAGATTGAAATGGTAATCAAAAAAACTCCCAACAAAAAAAAGCCCTGGCCCGGATGGCTATACTGCAGAGTTCTACCAAACTTTCAGAGAAGAGTTAACACCACTACCACTAAAGGTATTTCAAAGCATAGAAAATAACAGAATACCACCCAACTCATTCTATGAAGCCACCATCTCCCTGATACCAAAACCAGGTAAAGACATCACAAAAAAAGAAAATTACAGACCTATATCCCTCATGAACATAGATGCAAAAACCCTCAACAAAATTCTAGCCAATAGAATTCAACAACATATCAAAAAAATAATCCACCATGACCAAGTGGGATTTATACCAGGTATGCAAGGCTGGTTTAATATTAGAAAAACCATTAATGTAATCCACCATATAAATAAGACAAAAACCACATGATCTTATCAATTGATGCAGAAAAGGCATTTGACAAAGTCCAACACCCATTTATGATAAAAACTCTCACCAAAATAGTAATTGAAGGAAAATCCCTCAACATAATAAAGGGCATCTATACAAAGCCAACAGCCAACATCACTCTAAATGTAGAGAGCCTGAAAGCATTTCCCTTGAGAACAGGAACCAGACAAGGATGCCTTTATCACCGCTCTTATTCAACACTGTGCTAGAAATGAAACAGGACCCATACCTCACACCATGCACAAAAACTAACTCCAAGTGGATCAAAGACCTAAACATAAAGACTAAAACGATAAAGATCATGGAAGAAAAGATAGGGACAACCCTAGGAGCCCTAATACAAGGCATAAACGGAATACAAAACATTACCAAAAATGACGAAGAGAAACCAGATAACTGGGAGCTCCTAAAAATCAAACACCTATGCTCATCTAAAGACTTCACCAAAAGAGTAAAAAGACCACCTACGGACTGGGAAAGAATTTTCAGCTATGACATTTCCGACCAGCGGCTGATCTCTAAAATCTACATGATTCTGTCAAAACTCAACCACAAAAAGACAAACAACCCAATCAAGAAGTGGGCAAAGGATATGAACACGCACTTCACTAAAGAAGATATTCAGGCAGGTAACAGATACATGAGAAAATGCTCTCGATCATTAGCCATTAGAGAAATGCAAATTAAAACTACAATGAGATTCCATGTCACTCCAACGAGGCTGGCATTAATCCAAAAAACACAAAATAATAAATGCTGGAGAGGCTGCGGAGAGATTGGAACTCTTATACACTGCTGGTGGGAATGTAAAATGGTACAACCACTTTGGAAATCTATCTGGCGTTATCTTAAACAGTTAGAAATAGAACTACCATAGAAAAAAAATCCCACTCCTCGGAATATACCCTAGAGAAATAAGAGCCTTCACACAAACAGATATATGCACACCCATGTTTATTGCAGCTCTGTTTACAATAGCAAAAAGCTGGAAGCAACCAAGGTGTCCATCAATGGATGAGTGGTTAAGTAAATTGTGGTATATTCACACAATGGAATGCTACGCATCGATAAAGAACAGTGACGAATCTGTGAAACATTTCATGACATGGAGGAACCTGGAAGGCATTATGCTGAGTGAAATTAGTCAGAGGCAAAAGGACAAATATTGTATAAGACCACTATTATAAGATCTTGAGAAATAGTATAAACTGAGAAGAACACATGCTTTTGTGGTTACGAGGGGGGGAGGGAGGGAGGGTGGGAGAGGGTTTTTTACTGATTAGTTAGTAGATAAGAACTGCTTTAGGTGAAGGGAAGGACAATACTCAATACATGGAAGGTCAGCTCAACTGGACTGAACCAAAAGCAAAGAAGTTTCTGGGATAAACTGAATGCTTCAAAGGTCAGCGGAGCAAGGGCGAGGGTTTGGGGACCATGGTTTAAGGGGACTTCTAAGTCAGTTGGCAAAATAATTCTATTATGAAAGCATTCTGCATCCCACTTTGAAATGTGGTGTCTGGGGTCTTAAATGCTAACAAGCGGCCATGCAAGATGCATCAATTGGTCTCTACCCACCTGGATCAAAGGAGAATGAAGAACACCAAGGTCACACGATAACTAAGAGCCCAAGAGACAGAAAGGGCCACATGAACCAGAGACTTACATCATCCTGAGACCAGAAGAATTAGTTGGTGCCCGACCACAACCGATGACTGCCCTGACAGGGAGCACAACAGAGAACCCCTGAGGGAGCAGGAGATCAGTGGGGTGCAGACCCCAAATTCTCACAAAAAGACCAGACTTAATGGTCTGACTGAGACTAGAGGAATCCCGGCGGTCATGGTCCCCAAACCTTCTGTAGGCCCAGGACAGGAACCATTCCCGAAGACAACTCATCAGACATGGAAGGGACTGGACAGTGGGTAGGAGAGAGATGCTGATGAAGAGTGAGCTATTTGTATCAGGTGGACACTTGAGAGTCTGTTGGCATCTCCTGTCTGGAGGGGGGATGGGAGGGTAGAGAGGGTTGGAAGCTGGCAAAATTGTCACGAAAGGAGAGACTGGAAGGGCTGACTCATTAGGGGGAGAGCAAGTGGGAGTATGGAGTAAGGTGTATATAAGCTTATATGTGACAGACTGACTTGATTTGTAAACGTTCACTTTAAGCTCAATAAAAATTAAAAAAAAAAAATAGATACACAATTTTTGCCCTGTGTTTCTTATAAAAAAAAATTAAGTGATCTTCAGGCGTTCATGGCTCAATAAAAAAAAAAAAAGCATCAATAATATTCATCTTCTGGGGCTTTTGGATGTTGTATTTATATTTGCTAATAATATTTTAACTTCAAGATTATAGATTTTTTTTAATAAATTTATGCATTCCCCCAAAAATATCTATTAAACCATTTATGGCTATATGACTTATCTTCTCTGTGGTACAGTATCATTTACGAGAAAATGATCTTCAAAAATGGTAAAGAGGACATACAAATGGCCACCAAATACATGAAAAGATGCTCAGCATCATTAGCCATCAGCGAGATGTAAATCAAAACCACAATGAGATACCATTTCACTCCCACTAGAATGGCCAAGATTAAAAAAAAAAAAACAAATATTGATGAGGATGTGGGAAAATGGGGACCCTTATCCGTTGCTAGTGGGAATGCAAAATGATAAAGCAATCGTGGAAAGCTACATGGTAGTTCCTCAAAAAAGTAAAAATAGAACTACCATACGATCCAGGAATTCTATTCCGAGGTATAAACTCAAAAGACTTGAAAGCAGAGACTCAAAAAGAGACTTGTACACCTATGTTCATTGCAGCACTATTCGCCATAGCCAAATGGTGGAAACAACCTAAATGTCTATCAACAGATGAACAGATAAACTAAGTGTGGTACACACATACAATGAAATACTACTCAGCCAGTAGGAGAAATGAAGTCTTAATACATGCTACAGTGTCGATGGATCTTGAAGACATTATGCTGAGCAAAATAAGTCAATCACACACACACAAAAAAACAAATACTGTATCTCCTTATTTATATAAAAAGACAAGGAAAGACAAATGTATAGAGACCAAATTTTATTAGTGGTTACCAGGGGAGGGAGGGAGGGAGGGGGGAAAAAGGGGTTAATGGTGCTGGCAAAATCACCCCAATTAAGGGTAGGGTTGCACAGCTGATTATTGTTATTGCTGTACACCTGTAAAAAGGTGAATTGGCAAAAGTTCTATGATAGATACAGTTGCAACAAGGACAAAAAAAAAAAGTAGCTGCTGAGGCTACTTATGTATAACCAAATACCTCATGGAATTTGATTCCTTGGTTTGGAGGCTCAGATTCATCATTTCATGGGAAATCCCAGTTAACTGGCCTAATAACATGGTTGGTGCTTCTGTTCTACCTCTTAGTTTGTTTCACAGTGCCTGGGGTCTTAAAAGCTTGCAAGGGGCCGTCCAAGGCACAATTTCTCTATTCACCTGGAGCAACATAGAAATAAGAAGAGTCAGGAATAGGAGGAGAATATGGAATGTGTGGTTAATTGCCTCCATAAAAAACTACCTCCCTTGCCATGAGACCAGAACTGGATGGTGCTCAGCTACCATTACTGAACTTTTTCATCAAAGATTGCATAGAAGAATCCTGATCAAAAGGAGGGAAATGTAGAACAGAATTTCAAATTCTCATGGACTCTAGAGTTTCTGGAATTATGGAGGGTGGATGAACCCCTAAAGCTATTGCCCTGAGATAACCTTTAAGACGTCAACCAAAAATATCCCCTGATGTCATCTTAAAATCAAATAGTTTAGCTTAACTAGTAAAGAGCCTGCCTTGAGCATTATGCTCCTTTAAGAACTATTTATATATGGAAACCCTGATGGCATAGTGGTTAAGAGCTATGGCTGCTAACCAAGATGTCGGCGCTCCTTGGAAACCCTATTGGCAGTTCTACTCTGTCTTATAGAGTTGCTGTGAGTTGGAATTAACCTGATGACAATGGGTATAGGGGATCAAACTGACAAGAGCAACTTGAAAGATTAGGTAGGAACATTAGGGGGCAGTGAGTTTATGTTAATAAGGGAGAAACAACTCAGAAAAGGAGGGTAAAAATGGTTATACGACTTCCAAAATGTAATCAACGTTGTTGAACTGTGCATGTATAAACTGTTGGTGTATACTTTGCTATGTACATTCTTAACAATAACAACAAAATAAATGAAGTTTAGAAAAAGAAAAAAGATGGTTAATTAAATATATTCTGTTAGGTATTATGCACATAAGCCCTAAAATTAAGAGAAGGTTGAACAAAATACAAAGGAGACTGCCATTTTATATAATCTATAAAACCACAAAGAACAGAAAACATTTAAGTGGAGGGTAGAAGCTACTGGTTTTTGCTTGATCAAGAAATATTGCTAAGACATAAAAGGTTATACTTTGATACAGATATTATGGCTGTTTCTAGAAAGTACTATATTGATCCTTGCACAATTTATAGAAATCATTTAGTGGTTAGCACTAAAGCAATTTATGTCAATAAAATGATTTTATTCTGTGCATAGAGAAATAAACATACTTCAATCAAATATTACTGTGTAGCATGTAACAAATCAAAATGGAAATTGTCAAGGAATACAGATTGCTACAGAAAGTGGAGTGTCTTTGTTAGAAAGTGGCATTATATTTATGACTAGAGTGCCCAGGAGTACTTTAGGGAGTTACTGTAATCAGCAAATTCTGTTACTGTAATGATATTCGCAATTTTTAGTTCATCTTGAAAACTCAACATGAAATAAATCACTGTTGAAAAAAAGAGCACAGTTCTGGAAACAAACAGATATAGGTTTGAGTTTCATCCTTTAACACTTGTTAGTTATTTGGACATGGAAAGGGAAAGTCATTTTACTACTTCAATCCACTGGTCCATTCCAAACCACGGACCTTAATTCTTAGCTTATGTAGTTAATGTGTGAACTAAAGGTCATACATGTACATTGCCTTGCGTATTGTTTGTCATTGCTAAGGAATGCTAACTTGAGCCACTGTCACCCTGAACTGAGGTAGAAAATTAAAATCGATACAACCTTGGAATTCCTTCTATTTCTTCTTGATTATCTACTGTTAAGTATTTCAGTGCTTAGATGTTGCATTTTGAAAGACTAAAGACATTTGCATCTTCGACAGATGAAGAAATGATGAAGTCAAAGAGCTGAACAGAAAATTTCAAAGGGTGGCTCTATAAGACACAGTATTATAATGACATGTGCAGAGACCTGGAGTTAGAAAACCAAAAGGGAAGAACACTCTCAGCATTTCTCAAGCTGAAAGAACTGAAGAAAAAATTCAAGCCTCGAGTTGAAAAATTGAAGGATTCTCCTGGAAAAATACTAAATGGCACAGGATGCATCAAAAGAAGATGAAAGGAATACATAGTCACTATACCAAAAAGAATTGGTCAACATTCAACCATTTCACAAAGTAGCATATGATCAGGAACCAATAGTATTTAAGGAAGTATTGTAAGCAGTACTGAAGGCACTGTTGAAAATAAGGCTCCAGGAACTGAAGGAATACCATTTGAGATGTTTTAACAAATGGATGCAGCACTGAAAATGCTCACTCATTTATGCCTAGAAATTTAGAAGAAAGCTACTTGGCCAACTAATGAGAAAAGATCCATATTTATGCAAATACCAACAAAAGGTGATCCCACAGAATTTAGAAACTATCAAACATGTCATTAATATCACATACAAGAAAAATTTGGCTGAAGATCTTTCAAAAGTGGTTACAGCAATGCATCAACAGGAAACTGCCAAAAATTCAAGACGGATTCAGAAGAGGACTTGGAAGCAGGGATATCATTGCTCATGTCAGATGGATCATGGCTGAAAGTAGAGAATATCAGAAAGATGTTTACTTGTGTTTTATTGACTATGCAAATGCACTCGACTGTATGAATCATAAATTATGGGTAGCGTTGCAAAGAACAGAAATTCCAGAACACTTAATTGTGCTTATGAGCAACCTGTACATACATCCAGGGACAGTCATTCGAACAGAACAAGGAGATAACTTTGTGGCTTAAAGGACTATATGAAGAAGAACATGACGTCAGGATTGGAGGAAGTCTCATTAACAACCGCCATATGCAGTTGACACATCCTTGCTTGATGAAGGTGAAGAGGACTTGAAGCACTTATTGATGAAGATCAAAGACTACAGCCTTCAGTACGGGTTACACCTCAACAAAGAAAACAAAAATCCTCACAAATGGACCAATAAACATCATGATAAATGGAGAAAAGATTGAAATTGTCAAGGATTTCATTTTACTTGGATCCACAATCAACACCCATGGAAGTTGCAGTCAAGAAATCAAAAGATACATTGGGTTGGGCAAATCTGCTGCCAAAGACCTCTTTAAAGTGTTAAAAAGCAAAGATGTCACCTTGAAGACCAAGGTGGGCTTGACCCGAGTCATGGTGTTTTCAATTGCCTTATATTCAAGTGAAAGCTGGACAATGAATAAGTATTACTGAAGAAGAATTGATGCCTTTGAATTACAGTGTTGGGGAAGAATATTGAACATACCATGGGCTGGCAAGAGAACGAACAAATCTGCCCTGGAAGAAATACAGCCAGAATGTTCCTTAGAAGTAAGGATGATGAGACTTCGTCTCACATACTTTTGACATGTCATCAGAAGGGACCAGTGCCTGGAGAAGGACATCATGCTTGGTAAAATAGAATGTCAGTGAAAAAGAGGAAGAGCCTCAATGAGATGGACTGACACAGTGTCTGTAACAATGGGCTCAAACATAGCAAAAATTATGAGGATGGCACAGGACAGGGCAATGTTTCATTCTGTTGTACATACTGTTTCTATGAGTCAGAATCGACAGCACCTGAACAACAGCAACAACAATAAGAGAACAATACATTGGTATTATGGATTGAATTGTGCCCTCTAAAAATGTGTGTCCTTGGCTAGTCCAAGATTCCCAGTATTGTGTAATTGTCCACCATTTTGTCATCTGATGTGATTTCCTACCTCTATAACTTTAATGAAGCAGGATTAGAGGCAGTTATGTTAAAGAGGCAGGACTCAATCTACAAGATTAGCTTGTGTCCTAAATCAGCCTCTTTTGAAATATAAAAGAGAGAAGAGGCAGAGAGACATGGGGACCTCATACCACCAAGAAACAAGAGCCAAGTGAATAGTGTGGCCTTTGTACCCTGAGAAGCTCCTTGACTGGGGAAGATTGATGACAAAGACCTTCTCCCAGAGCTGACAGAGAGAGAAGCCTTCCCCTGGCGCTGATATCCTAAATCCAGACTTCTAGCCTCCTAAACTGTGAGAGAATAAATTTCTCTTTGTTAAAGTCATCTACTTGCTGTATTTCTGTTATAACAGCACTAGATAACTAAGACAATTGGGGAAATTAAAATTCTTATGTAAATGAGTTTATATGGGCTACTATTTTGATGATCCCTGGATGTTACTTATTATTCTGTGTCCTATCATTTCTAGGAAGAATCAAGAAATTGTTTTATACTATGGTTATCATATTACACTTAAATCACCTGGAATAATCAATTACAGAATCAAATACATGGTAAAACTATTAGATGTTTAAGAATTTGTATATATTGGATAAGGATATTACTGAGAATATGTTTACTGTACAATCTTGAAAGACTTATTGAAACAAATATGTTTAGCAATTAGATGAGCAATTTTGCCTAAAAAATAGTAAACAACCAGCTTGATATTTCAAAACTGCGGTGCTTTCTTTTTGGCTAATATAACTGAAATGACTAGATGCAACTGCATAGACCTGAACTCTTGATAGTGCTTAATGAACAAGAGCATGCCCCACTTCACAGAGCTTACTCTAGTGGGATGGGTGGAAAGGTCTTGTATGGTTTGGGGGGTGGTCATAGTAAAAAACTTAGCATTTTTCTGAGAGAGAGATGGGAAGCTGCTAGAGGAATATAAGCAAAACAATGACATAACTTGACTTGCTTTTAACAGAATAACTTTGGGTACTAGATTGGAAGTAGAGTATAGGGGGTAAGGACAGGATCAGAAGACCAGTTGAGAGGCTGTAATAACTTTTGGGAGAGATAAAGTGGCTTGGACCATGGTAGCAGCACTAGGAGTGGTGAGAGGAAGTTGAATTCTGGACATATTTTGTAGTTAGAGCTAATGAGATTTACTAGTGGAGTGACTATGGTGTGGAAGAAAGAGGAGTCAGGGATGACACTAAGATTTGGTTTCTGAGCAATCTAAGTGGGTTGCACTGCCATGAGCAGAGATGAAGGCTCCAGGAATGAGCTGATTTAGAGTGGGGATGGAGAGAGGAGCTCGCCTTTAGTTATGTTGAATTTGAGATGCTGTATGTAGTAATTCTGAAGAATTTTTCTCAAAAACACCCATAAACCAGCTCTTAAAGACTCTATGACCCTGGATGACAGTGTTTTCTTAATCCTTAAACTCTTTTTACTTACCTTGTACTGAGGATTTTTGAGTGGGAAGTCTGAAACTGTCCAACAGATTTTTTTGAGACATTTTGGGTTATGTGTGTGTAAAGACTGGAAACCCTGGTGGCATAGTGATTAATATCTACAGCTGCGAACTGGAAGGTCAACAGTTGGAATCCACCAGGCACTCCTTGGAAACTCTATGGGGCAGTTTTACTCTGTCCTATAAGGTCACTATGAGTCGAAATCAACTTGACAGCAATAGGTTGGGATCTGTTGGCGTAAAGACTTGATAAATTAAATCCCTCTATGAGATAATCTATTTTCCACAGACTACTCAAATAACAACAACAAAAAAGTTATTCTCATTTGAATCCTTTTGGCTGGCATTTATTATATATCTGATCTAAAATCAATGCTTATGTCTTTAGTCACCTGCTCAGAGATGCTATTCATTAATTTCTAACAAGTAAAATTCTAACTTGTTCTCATTACAAATGGATGACTGTAGGCTTACATTGCTGATCTTTCTTTTTTTTTTTCCCATTTCTCTTGTAGAGAGCCATCCTGGCATGTTCAAAAAGAAAATGGGCCAAATGAAACCTAAGCTTCTTGTTTCTGGCATGCTTAAAACCCAGCATGTAAATACGGCCCCTGAGAGAAGCAAAGACAAGCTTACAAATAGATGTTTTCACAGGTAAACCATTGATTTCTAACCCTGAGATAATAAAGCAACGTCAGCTTCTCTTTATCAGCAAGAGAGTGCAGTCATCCTTACCCCCGGGGTTTATGACGCTTATAAATGAATGGTGGTGGCAATGTCAGCGGGACACCTTTTCTACTGTAAACCTTTAGATCTTTTTGAGGTTGAAATCTTATGCTGTGAGCCCTAACTAGAAGCACTGTATTTATAGAGCTCTCCTGCAACTATAGGTACTAATAGGTCTTTCTACATATCTTCAAACCATCTTTCAGACTACATTGGCCAGAGCAACTCCTCTAGCTTTCAAATCATGATGCTTATTTCAAACTTGTCTGAAAGTACTTAAAACGGTACAAATTTTAATAATCTTTCCCCTTTTGGAAACCCTGGTAGTGTAGAGGTTAAGTGCTATGCCTGTTAACCAAAAGGTCAGCAGTTCAAATCCACCAGGCACTTCTTAGAAACTCTACAGGGCAGTGATACTCTGCCCTATAGGGTCGCTATGAGTTGGAATTGACTTGATGGCAGCGGGTTTCGTTTTTTTTACCTTTTCAATTGTATTTAAAATTTATGAGAAAATGCTGATAAACAAAAAATAGTAGTAAAGTGAAAACGTCTTTAAATTTCACATCAGGAGGAAACTATCATCCATTTCTTTGTGGTTAGTCTTCAAAGCTGGGTTTTTAGTATGTTTGTATCTTTACAAAATAGACTCACTCATTCAGTATGCACTCTTATAGTCTTCTCCTTCAAGATTATAACATTTCTATCTTTCTTTATAATTATTCTTTTACAAGCGTATTATTTTGTGGTTCCATAGGAGTCCATTGTATATGGATAAACTATATTTTATTTAATAAAATATAGTTTATCCATATACAATGGACAATTAAATTGCTTCTAACTTTTATCTATTTTAAATAATGTTATAATGCACACCCTGTGGCTAAATGTATTGATGTGTTAATTATTGTTGGAGATTCATTATTTTTCTAAGCTTTATTAAGGTATTAATATTACATGTACACAGAAAAAGGTTATACAGAAAAAAGGGCATATCACAAAGGTGCAGCTCAAAAGATTTCCACCAAATTAAGATTATCTTCATCAACTGAGTTTGATGTTTATCTAGTCAACTTCCTGTGTCATTGATAACTCTGAGACAAACTGTGAAATAAGTGCTAAGTCATCCCATGGACAAAGAGGGGGTAGTTGTAAAATCTTATCATTGCCTATGACAGAAACCAGCATAAGTATGCATATGACAAATATTGAGATACTTGGTACATATATATATTATTGAAATTCCGTTAGTCTATCCTACAAAGTTTCTTTTAACATAATCTGAATTCTCACATTTACTAATAATTTTAGCATTCCTGCTGGCTTTGTCTCCATGAGTTGTGAATTCCTTTTTAGAACTTAGTCTGTTCACTTCTGGAGGCACATTCTTAATTATTTATGCCATGAATATAATTTACACAAAATAATGGTAAGAAGCATTGTATAACAGTGATGCCCAAGCTACATTTTAGAAGATAAAAAAAAAAAAAACCAGTGCTGTCGAGTCTTTTTAGAAGATAAAAAAAAAAGAAAACAAGGAGGACTGGTCATTACCCATTCTGTTCCAACGTTAAGAGTTAAGTTTTGAATTTCCTTCTTTAGCGAATTTTATAGTGGTTTTCTGAGAAAGCGTTTTAAGGCAATTTTTTAAAAGAAAATTTCAATAACAATGGTTTAGAACATTGTAGTCACAAAGCATTTTCACATACGTTAACTCATGATCCACCAAAAACAATCCATGAGTTTGATGGGGCAAAGTATTTGGATTATTGTTTTTTGTTTTGCTTTGGCTTTTGGGTGCCCCCCCCCTTTTTACAGATGAGACTCAGATAGATAAGTAATTTGCACAGCATCTCACAACTAGTAAATAATAGAGTTAATCGGAACATCGTGCAAAAACCCTACCTCCTCTGTTAGCTATCGCATCTCCAGTACCTAGCAGAGGCCTTTGGACATGGTAGGTGCTCAATGGATGGCTTTAGAGTCAGGGAGTTATTTTAAATTCCATTCTTTTTCCATTATACAAGATCTATAGGCATAACGTATGTTACATGTAAGTTACAAACTCTCTTTTTGATGTATCTTGGGAAACACCAAAAGGCCTATGTGAACAAAACTCTTTCACAGTCCTATCACCGCAGCTTAAAAAGCTGCTGTGGTTTTGCTACTAACCCCTTCTTAATTAGAAAGACTTCTTATTGGAGTGATTTATTTATCGAATTACAACCCTACACAACTTATTATAAATATAATTCAGCATCAGTATATGTACAGCCTATTTCCCAAAAATTTGTACCTGGTATCAAAACTTCACTGGGACTCTTAAGTTTGACTAAAGTGGAGTAACAGACACTGGATTCATCGTCCCACTTTAAAATATATAAATATATGTCAGATATTTGATTTTCTCACCTTAAAGTATATTACACACAGAGAGAGAACATGAAAATACAACATTTGGACATTGTACAATAGAAAGCACAGGTCTCAGGTCCCTGAAAGAAGGAGAACAAGCCAAGGGAATCCCATCATTACAGTAGCTTAATGCCTGAAGGCAGTTTTCAGGCCACAGTGGAGGGATTAGAAACTAAACCCTAAAATGATATATGCATTCTCCTGAATTGAAGAGAGATGAGAATCTGAGTTCAGAGAATCAAAGGCAGCTATGATGTCAGGGCTGAGAACCTGAGAAGAAGGAGGTGGTATTACCGCAAATTACAGGCTCAAGCCGCCTGCCCTGCCGCAAAGCCAATACTGAGACAGGAGGAGGTAAGCAGTAAGAAGGCTTTATTGAATACCAGTATTGAAGAGACAGAGGGGATTAAATTCCTCCCAAATTCTGTCTGCCCTAAAGGATTGATGGGAGGGTTTTATATGGGAAATATCAGGGTTACCTAATGTTTTGAGCACGTAGCCCACAGATGGGCCTATACATCACAAAACAACTACAAAAACTCTTTATTAAACTAAAGATAAACCTGTCAGGCATCTGGACTCTAATCAGTATATTTATAACAGGCTGAAAAACTCATAAGAATCTCTCTGCTAGTGGAGCTGTTTTGCCAAGTCCACTGTGGCTGCGATAGGGAGCAAGAAAGAAAGCCTTCCTGTTGGTTTGCAGGCTGAAGGCCATTTCTCAAGAGAACAAAGAAAGAAGAAAAGAGACCAAGGCCACGGGAGCTGAGATAGCTCCGCACCACTTTGGAAGAGACCGGTGTAGCTGGTGCAATTAGAAAATGTTCAGAGATTACTTAGAGCATCATTATGCTGTTAGTCATGTCAAGCTCTTGATCACCTATTGTGAATAGAGGAAAACATGTTGTAAGGTATTAGGGTGTTTGTTATGTTTAAGAGTCGAACAGGCTGCTCAGCTATATTTTGAACAGAGCCTGCACCATTTTCTAAGGACTAGAGATTAATCGCGGTTTATACAGCTACACTAAAACAAATGGGGAAATATATTCTCTCTCTAATATTAAAACACTACAGAAAATGCATTTTCGCTACTTCAGTGGACAGAGAGCATGTCAGCCAGCTGCACAGGTGTCTCCTCAATTCTCTGGCTGTGTTCAAAGAAAAAACAAGTTTTGTTAAAACTATTACATGATGAAGGATTATTTTGTATTTAGCCAACCTAGGTATAGAAATCATTTAACGTCTGTTATTGCTCAAGTTCTTTCTTTAAATAATAAGTACTAACTAGTTAAATAAAATGGAGATAGCACACCAGATTGTAACGTTAAATCCAACTCATATGAATCAGAGGTCTTTCCTAGCATTACACTTTATTAATAATTCAAAGGATATTCCCAGGCCTGGTCCTGCCATATAAGAACAAGCCCTGGTCCAGATTCAACATATGGATTCTCAAAGTGATCCATAGAAGGTATCACACAGAGAGGTCTATTTTGGGCAAGAAATACCAATGTCTTATACTCTAATAAATTACATAGATGAATTAGCAATTTTTCAGCTCCTGGGTGATTCTACTGTGCAGCCAAGGGTGAGAATTCCTACCTTACCCCTTCTCGTAAAATATAATACTTAGGAAGAGTAATAAGGTAAGTTACACTTATTTTAATCATTTTATCTAATTATTTGGAATCTTCCAGAAGAAAGATGATAAAAAATAAATTACATGTTTTGAGGTAATGATTATTAAAATGTGGAAGAAATAGAAACGGCTGAGAAGAAAGTGTGCGGTCTGGAAAAATTGCCTTTCTCACAACTTTGTTCTCAGTCATTAAGGATTTTGTTATGGAATGAATTGTGCCCCCCAAAATGTGAGTCAACTTGGCTAGGCTACAATTACCAATACTGCATGATTGTCCACAATTTTGTCATTTGATGTGATTTTCCCATGTATTGCAAACCCTACTTCTATGATGTTAATGAGGCAGGGTTACAGGCTGTTATCTTAATGAGATAGGGCTCAATTTACAAGATTAGTCTGTGTTTTAATTCAATCTCTTTTGAGATATAAAAGAGAGAAGGAAGCAGAGAGACAGAGGGACATCATACCACAAAGAAGCAGCGCCAGGAGCAGAGCGTGTCTTTGGACCTGGGTTCCTATGTTGAGAAGCCCCTAGCCAGGGGGAAATTGATGACAAGAACCTTCCCCCAGAGCTGACAAAGAGAATGCACCTTCCCCAAGAGCTGGCACTCTGAATTCAGACTTCTAGCCTCCTAGAAGTGAGAGGATAAATTTCTCTTTGTTAAAGCCATCCACTACAGTATTTCTGTTATAGTAGCACTAGATAACTAAGACAGACTTCTCTGAAAACTAAGAATAAATAACATTTTACATAACTGGAGTCCCTGGGTGGCACAAATGGCTAGCATTCTCGGCTGCTAACTGAAATGTTAGAAGTTTGAGTTCACCCAGAGGTGCCTCAGAAAAAAGGGTTCACGATCTACTTTTGAAAAATCAGCCATTAAAAACCGTATGGAACACACACAGCTCTACTATGGCATACAAGAGATTGCCATGAGTAGGACTCAACTAAAAGGCAAATGATTTTTACATAACTGTGAATAACTTGTCCATGGGAACTTTTGGGCATGAGAAAATAGCACCAATTTACACCTAAATTCCTTATAAACCAAAAAACCAAACCAATTGTCTTCGAGTTGACTCTGACTCATAGCAACCCTATAGGACAGAGTAGAACTGCCTCCAGAGGGTTTCCAGGGAGCAGCTGGTGAATTCAAGCTGCCCACCTTTTTTTGGTATACTACAGAAAATCTTCCAGATGAATAAATGAGTCTTTCTACTCAAAGGGTTCAGTTTCTGCATAAACGTGTCCTTGTGTTAAGGCCATAAACCATTTTTCTTAAAACCTTTTTAAAATTTGTTTTGCTTTTTTACAAATTGTCTTTCCAGACAGCTGCCATCTGCTTGCTGAATTCAGATATTAAGGTGAAGTTTTACATTTCCCTTCTTACAGGTGAAAACTTCATGTCAGAAAGTGAAATAGGAAACAGCTATATTTTTCTTAATGGGAACTGACACAGCATTGATTAGAATTTATTGCTATTTTGTTTTGATGAGTGCTTGAGAGGCTGTTATTTCTTTGTCGTTTCAGGTTTGAATACTTTCTGTTTTATTATGACTATTTTTCCTGGTACTTTGAATGTTACATATGAGGGCAAAAATGAATCAACCCAACTGTTTTTGAGAGATAGCATATGCAAACACAACAGTTATCCAAAATTTTAGCAGCTATTTCATAAAATGGGCCTAACCCTAACAGTTCTGCACTCAACTGCTAGCTGAAAGGTTGGAGGTTCAAACCCACCAAGACATGCCTCGGAAGACAAGTCTGTACACCTGCTTCTGAGTAGTCACAGCCTTTAAAATCCTATGGATCAGTTCTACTGTGCACACATGGGGTCACTGTGAGTCAGAATCGACTGGAAGGCAAATGAGAACAATAACAGGGAGCTATAATGATGAATCTGGATATGATAATTCCTTTCATTTTTAAGTTTGTTACAACATGATAAAAAGTAATGTATTGCTACATATTATATCTTGAATATTATGTGATTTTTTTTTTTTTAATGAGTATAAGTTGGAGCAGTAATAATGAAAAACCAAAACGAAACCAAACCCATTGCCGTCGAGTCAATTCAGACTCATAGCAAACCAGTAGGACAGAATAGAACTGCCCCATTGAGTCCCCAGGTAGCTCCTGGTGGATTTAAACTGCCAACCTCTTCACAAGCAGCTGTAGCACTTAACTACTACGCCACCAGGGTTTCCATAAAAATGATAGATATCATTATTCAGTGCTTACTATCTGCTTGGCATGGTTTTTAAGGTCTTTACATGGATTAGTACTTTGAATCCAAACTTTATTATTATTTTAGAGCTGAGAAAATGAAAACATAATAGGTTAGAGTAACTTACAAAGTCAACTCCTAATTAGAACTTCAGGAATTAAAGCCAATTAGTTTTAGTCTAGGGCCCAAGCTTTTAAACACCACAAGATACTGCCTCCTTCAGTGAGTCATTGATAGCAGTTATACTCTCAGCATCGGATTTGATAAAACA